>NC_141784.1:5978484-6260088 GCF_054643075.1 Acanthaster planci | reverse complement strand
TGCGGAGTGGAGACTATTTTTGTGTAATTAAACAGATCCTGTCCCGACTACCTCGGAAATTCCCCGCAATCTGACTTTTATGTCGCTAATGGCACTTTGCTATTTAACGACACACTCCTGACATCCGAATCAACAGGAATTTTGAAGGAAACGTCGTGTTTTTACATTGTTTGACTGTATTTCCATGGACACTGCGTTGGGGGAAACGACCGTATACTCCAGCTCAGAATCCTAATAATTTGACACGTGTTTTAACAGTATTTTCTTAATTCTCTGTATTTAGTCCGGAAAATCGCTGCTTTCCCCGGGGAAAAAATTGCCATCGGAATTAACGAGTGGAATGTATATAAAGTGGAGATTCGTTGTTCATTTAGTAGATTTAAATCCGCAGTTGATATAATTTCAAACACTGAAGAACTTCATCCAACTTTTCCACAGCGCTATAATCTTTAATTTCGTTAACGTTAAAACTGGACAGCAGGGAGCAGACGCTGTGTGACTCGCGTTTATAGTTGTACACTGTGACCAGTCTGCAATATGGTACATTGTCTCTCTATTTTGTGTTTTTGGCGACTTTGTTTGTTCATGTCTTATGTCAAGGTAAGTGACTTAATTGAAGTCCCTCAAACAAGGCTTTCTTTCATGCATTGTAAAAGCTTGTAATGTTCGAATTAAGCCTGCTTAATGGAAGAGTCTGTCGGAACCTGGCTGCGCAACCTATAATCTCGACTTGCAATGCTCACCATAAGTAATTTATGGGATTGAGGTTACGCCGACCCACATTTCTAGTCTCACAGCTCAGCAGAGCAAAAAACTTTACCTGTTTTACCTTTTACCTATTCCTTCCTATGCCGTTTATAATCGAATGCTGTTTTTGAATCTCAACGTTCTCCCACATGATACGTACTAAACTGTATGTGCTGCATCTAACTTCCAAAAGCTGAAACTATTAGCTGGACGTGGACGACAGACCGTTCAGACGGTTTCAAAAAAAGAATGTGATCCTTTGAAAAATCGAGATAAATCTCCATCTGCTCTTTTGGGTTGCAATTGAATTCGTCTTCTCCGTGTTTTCATTAGGACGCAGTACAGTTTCATTACAATGTAATGGAAATAAGGGGAATTAAATAAGCTTGATTGTTATCGTCCAAACCACCACAGATATTTTACACCACATGTTGGGAAAACCAGAATTGAAACCTAGCTGTTTTAGGAGTTTTATTTAAGGAGAGTAAAGTTCGACATTTCTACAAGCTTCCAGGAGGCGTGTAGACTTCTTGTGTAATAAAAACACCCAAATTTCGTGCAGACTACCTCAAAAGTTTCTGCCATGTGAACTGGATTGCACTCGCAGCACAATGCTATTAAACAGGATATTCCTGGCACCGAAACACCAGGAATTTTCGTCTTTCGACATTATTTGACTGCGTTTCCATGAACACCGGGAACAAGTAGTACTGAAGTGCAATACACTGTCAATAAATATTAATATTCATATGGGTTTTCTCAGTTAATTTTGGGTTTCTTTCATTTAATATTGCTTAAAGTAAAGATCATTTTTGTGAAATATTGGTCTCTTGCCCACAAATATTGACTTTCAGAGCATTGAAATACGAAATTAAGCGGGAAAACCTACAGCGTATTAACGGTATTTTGTTATGTGTCTGCTTTTAGTCTGGAAAATTGTTCCATTTGTACGAGAACATAGCTTACCATCAGGACAAACGATTCCAATATCTATAAGATGAAGATTCGTTATTTAGTAGATTTGAATCACCAGTTGGTTTAATTTTAAGCACGGTAGACCTGCGCACAATTTTTTAACAGAAATCTGCATTGGTGGTTTAATAACATACACAGTCTTTAAGCTGGTACATTGGCTTTGTACTTTGTGCTCTCTGACGACGATGTTTGTTCATGTCTTAAGTCAGGGTAAATGCTTTAAAGTCCCTTTAAATAGGCCTTCTTTTATGGTTTGTAAAAGCAGGTAATTAAAATCAGACAAAGAACAACTTTCTGTGTTGATTAATATATTTCAGAGCAGTGTGATTCCAACTACTGCAGTTTTGATGAAGTCAAAAGAAGGTGCCAGGAAAAGTCACTCACAACGCCTACGCCTAATGGTGAGTTGGTCTTTCCCAAGAATACGAAGCACCAATGCATACAATCGATATCATTATCGTGGAGTGCCGTGGTCTTGTGGTTAAGAGCATTGGATACGTAGTCGGCGATTTGAATGCAGCCTGGGATCATTTCGCGTGTGCACTTTGTCACCCATTGCCTTTCTCCACCCAGGAGTAATTGGGTACCTGTGAGGAAATATTGGGTACCGGTGAGGAGTCATTGGGTACCTGCGAGGGCATAGATGGTTATTGTGGTTGATTTAGCTGCTTTGCGCCGATAATGGCAGCATTGTGCTTTATACTCCCCAGGGAGCTAAGATGGTATTAGGAATGTTTCATGGGCCAGGTGAACAGGGGTAATAATGATGTAAAGCGCTTTGATCCGTGTCGCTTTATAATTACTATCACTTTTTCATCAATTCCGTTTTTACTTAAAATTTCATTCAGTAATATTTCCCAAACTTTGAAACAAAGTGAAAGAAAAACAGTTACGTACCGTATGGAATTAGTCCTCTTTTGAATATGTTTCGATTTGACGCAACGCACTAAAATTGGCTTTTTGTCATACTGTATCTATTTGTTATTGAAAGAGTGAAATTGATTTACTTTCTTTTGCCCCTTGTTTGCGGAGGGGGGATAGATTTGTAAATCTGAAATCTGGTTTTTTAGCATGTTTAAAAAAATTGCAATGGCAGTTGTTGATTTTTCTCCATATAGGTGGTCCCAAACCCTGCGGGAAAAGGAATATAAGCCGACTTGTTGGGGAGTGTAACCGCCAACACGAGTGTAAGTAACCTCTATCAGTTTCCTGTTTCTTGTAGCTTTTCCTTACAGTGTTGTATGTAGCCGAATTTGTTTGGCATCAGAACAAAGATTTACTCGGATTTTTCCCTTGTGCTTTTCAATAGGCAGAAGGAGGCGAGCAATGTCAGACCAACAGGAGATCTCTACACCCAAGTCGTTCACTACACAAAACAAGGTAATTTTTTTGTCCTTTGAACTTTTGTCATGTAGATGAATTCCACGGTAAGTCTTTGATCAAGTACTCCCAAAAGAACGAATAATTATTTTCACAGCACTTATTCCATCTCATCCAAACCTTCATTCACTGCAAGCAATGTGTAGCATCAAAAAAAGAAATAAATAATTTATTTTAAAAAGCCAAGGTAAAGTTTGGTCTGAATGAACCTAAATTATCTTGTTAACTAATATGTTTGGTCTCCAAAAACTGCAGTATAACATTAATGCCAATGGGGATTTTGCATCTACTCTTCAGATACAACAGCATCTGTGAATGAAAGTGAAACGGAAAGAAAGGAAACATATGTTTGACTGTTTTAGTATTAAGATTTACCGCAGAAGGAAGCTCTGAGACTTTTTGTGAATAAACTGTCTTTGCTTCTTGATGTTATTCACAGGATGTAAATGACGTCATCGATCCGTTGAAGGTCTTCCATGGCTTGAAGGGTCAATTGGATGATGTGTATCAAATGCTGACAAAAGTATGGAAGGAACAGATCTTTAAAGGTAAATTGACAACTTTAATCGTTCTCATTATTATTCCGGGTGCACTGAATTCTTTATGTTTTAATTGAAAACATTATTCTTTCATGCGAATGAGTAGTGTCAGGGAAGGTACAAAATACACTCCGTTTGCTTAGATTACTCAGTAGTTGTAACTTTTTAATCTTGTCGAATTGTCTTTTGTCCCTAACACGAATGATGTTCAATCCCCCCCAAATCTTGGTTTTTCTTAAGTACTCTTTGCAATTGGGACAACACAAAGTTGCCCTTTTGAATTTATCCTGCTGAAAGATCCAATTTTCATTGTTTTTTCAACAGTTCCTGATAAAAGCAGTGGCCGACATGGAAAAAAGGAATAAGAACAACTCTACATCATGCGGACACAATGCCGGAAACTTAGAAAGCCTTACTATTGAAACCGTTCGAGCCTCAAGCTATTTTAACTATTTATTTATTTAAGCTATTTAAATTATTTAATGAGTATAAAAATGAACAAAGAAATTGACTGGAACAGGATTTGAACAGAATTTGCAGCCTCTGAAATACCGCACAAGTGCTCTACCAACTGAGCTACCCAGCCCTATGTTGGTGGCTCTTCCCATCTGTCAATGTCTCTGTTCGGGGGGCGCTAGCCAGAAGCCATTGAACGTGAAACACCATGTACCCAGGGATCACACCCCAGTTACACACGATACAACCTGGGAAGTGGTGAGCAGGGATTATTTATTATTCTTTCTTATTTTAAAGTGTAAACTTAATGTACAGTACCTGCTGTAATCCTTTATTTTTTATTAATAGGAACCTCATAGGTTTTTGAAACTTCTTTATATTTCCTATTCAATGTATTTCATATCAAATCTCTTATAGGTGATAGGCTCAACAAAAATGGGTATTATGGGACTTTTTTCAAATTGAGAACATAGACATTCGAATTTGCTGGATTATAAGCTTTATTTTGGTTTAGGCTCAAACCCTTTGACATTTTGCAATCTGGCGATATGTTGATTTTTGCATAATCATATGAAATGAAAAAAAAAATCAGCCAAGAAGAAAGTCTTTTGACACCCATAGCAACAGTTGGGTTTTTTGTATGAATTCTGAAAGAACTGATATGGAAAAAATCAATAAACCAGAAGTAAAAAAGAAAATCACCCTCTCCACATAAAACCCTTAGTGTGAAATAGCACAGTGTCCGCAATACCCTTTTTCGCAGAGCGTATAACATATTTGGTATGAAGATTATCTTTTAGTCTTATATTCTACCTTGTAAATATCAATTACTATTTCGAAACAAAATATGCGTAACTAATTAATCTATTCCATTCAGGGTTAAACCTCTAACAAAAACGTTGTACATCGTAACCTCTTGCGTTCATTATTAAAAGAGTAAGCTACTGGTTTATTTTTATATCTATTTATAACCTGTAATTTATTACCTATTCAAATACATCTTGAAAAACCTGTACGTGGCAGATTCTTGCCAGTTGCAATAACAATAAAAATTTCGTTTGGATGTGACATCATGTATTGTCTCCGGATTTTTCTGTTCCTATTCACTCCCCAATTTCCCGTGGGGTAAACCCTTTTCGTCTTTATTTCATTTCACATTTGCATAATTTAAAAAAGAATCGCTGAATAAAGATACATTTAGATATTGAAACGCACAATATGTATAAATAACAAAAAGAATTATTCATAAGTATGGCAGACAGTTCCCCCTATTCAACAACAAGCAACTTGACTGTATTAACATTTGATAATTCCCGCTGGAAGCGATTGAAATAATGAACACTCCATCAATCATAAATCACAAGCGCACCAAGTCCGTACAAGAAGATTCTTTGGGTCAACTTGCACAAGGAATATAGCATAAAGTAGACACGGGCATTTGGGAAAATGAAAGTAAAATTCTAGAGCAACATCGTTACAAAGTCATCATGCACTGACTTCTTGTGACACACTGACTAAAACGGTGTATATCAATGGGAATAAATATATGCTTATCCGGTCTTAAGTTAACGCTTAAGACCGGCTCAGGAGAATGGACGCGACTAATCTCCGAGTCGTAGCTTAGGTTTGAGACCGTCCAAGCCTATATTTATTCTCTTAAATTAATAAAAGCCAATTCCATAGACTTGGGTTGAGGAATAACTGAGTGTCCAACACCTCAATCAAGTCATCCTACCACAGGAATAACTAGGCCTACTGATATGCCAAGATCGCCCTTCTCTTAAATACTACTATAGGAAACGGAGATATCCACGCCCATATATTTATGATATTATCAGTGTATACAGCGACCATTCCCATTGCATCCTGTCCGAAAACTGTGAAAAGACTTTTATCATCAGAAGTAATAGGGTTGTTATCGTTGCAGACTTGAACCGCGAGTTCAATATACCATAGGCATTTTTCACACAAGCCACATAACATCAGGTGGATTATTCACATCCGTTTGAAAACCAGCAGATAAAATTCGTACTTATTTCTAAATATTACCTACATTGCACCTTTGAAATACTGAGCTGCAGTAATTATTATTGGATAGTTTCCACGGAAAAGCTAAACATCCACCATCAAATTCTATTGCCGTCTGCTGTCACAATTATGTAAACTGATTGTGGGATGTAGAAACGTATGGTCAGTGGATTGTAAAACAGATGAAAAGATGATTGCTTTTCCCCTCATATTCCGTTCAGGAAAACCGCAAAAACGTTAGGTTCCGGTAAATGTCGGGAGAGAACGTATTCCTTCTTTGGTGGCAAGCAAATCTAAAGCACAAATAACCAGAGCTGCTGCTATTTTATGTTTGAGAGAATATTGTATTTTTAAATGCAAATGAAGGAAATTAGTGTTATTTTCTGCCTGTAGCCTTTAAAATTTCACGAGATTTTTTTCGGTCATGTGAAACAGTGTCACAAAACAGAGGCTATCCAAGGCGCGATTGCATCTGAGAACTCACAATTCATTTTTATAGTCAGAGAACAATTTGCCTGTACTGATCCTCTTTGTAATCAATCCAGACACTCTCAATGATACAATAATGTTCAGACAGTAATTTGCACAGCAGATGTTTTGATATTTTTAATCGTCTTAGAACCCACTGATCTCAGTATAGAGCTCTCTTTTGCAACACCTTCAGTGTACATTTTGTCAGCAAAGCCAGCAGGTAGCTTAACTATGGTCGGCGCAGCGCTACAAAGAGTGAAATAGTCCTTACAAAACGCTGAAATATACTTTCTTTATTGATGTTGAATTGAATGTTCTGCAAACGTTTGCTTTTCAGTGTAAACTCACTGCTAGACGAAATATCCGTAACAACTTGGTAGGAGCATTCAGAACACCGTTCGCAAAAAAAGAGGCCTCTTTGGCTGAATTTTGCAAAAAAATGGTTGCCCCTACTCTCGGTACAAGTGTTGTTCGAGTGTCGATGAATATTGAGCGATAAATTTAAAATACCTCTGGTATAAATTTACAACCCAAGTCCACACGAACACGGGCCTGTAAGAGTCCGTTCTCTGCATTAGCAACCTCGTTCCTGGGAATCAATAGGTGTCCCCACAGCTACCTGCCTATATTTCTTCCTGCGGACGAGGTTCGAACGCAGAGACGTTAACAGCCTTTGGTGTGGGGGTTGAAGCAAATTCAAAACCGGTTGCAACGTCATACTCATTCAAAATGACGTTAGGGGCAAAAGAAATCAAAATCCTTACTTTTAATCCAGACATCTTTGCTTTTATTTGCTGATGTTGTTTTTTCAGGGCTTTGATAAATGTGCGATTATTCTTTCCTACTTAATGAAGAAAAAATATGGCAACTGTAATTAAAGCAACCAGGACGTTGACTACTATTTTTATTAAACTGATACTCCAATAACCCTTGGCCAAAACGTCTGTCAGTAATATGGACTTTTCGGTGTTATGCTCAAATAACACAAATACCCGTTTCAGTTCCATGCTTCGTTAACCTAAGAGCATTAGGCAAGATAACATTTTTCATTTTGTGGAAAAAAGGCATCACTTTGTTATTTTGCCATGTTATCAAGCAGCATGACAAGACCTAAGCTTCAATCAAAGGAGTATACTTTTATGGTTCTAAAAGCTGCATTAATGTCGAGGTCTGAATCAATTTCATTTGACGAAATGTGCATCTGCATTTACAGAGTTTATATTTGTCACTATAAAAATATCATAATTAGTTACTCGAGGACTCCTTATAATAAAATCTGAGATGTTATCATTTTTGATAGGCATTCTGTCTCTTCATATTTGGTCTGCTGGTAACTGGACCAAGCGCCTCTACCGTTTCTTCGATGACATGCAGTCCAACACAAAAAAGAAGTCCCAGCGAGTCAAATCTTCCCTTCGTCTTCGACCTGGTGGTTTGCTATCCACCCATGGCAGAAACCCTCCGTCTGATGCTGGTCAGCATGTCAACGATGGCTTCGAGATATCACCGCAAGACGACTGCAAGACTTCCAACTCTACATCGCTGTCAGATGATCCCACAGGGCCTCGTGCGGGTGAGGTTGACGACACGGTTGTTAGGGTCGCTACCGGCGACTCCCCCACGAGTCCCGACGAGGTAGAACCGCCGTCTTTCATGAAAGTCCGCAGAGTTAGCTTCAACGCTGATGTGGATCCTCAAACCGTTGTACAATGGAAGAAGACCTCGCTCCCTAGCAGGATTCCAGAGGTTGATGAAGGGTTAGTAGAATTAAGCGAGATCAAGGAAGACCGAGGACATGAAGACCAGTCGGCAGATGTTAGAAACTGGAAAAGAGGTCAGAGTTGAAAATTTAAACTGTATTTTTATCAGCAGGCTAGTGCACGAGTACTGATGTATTTGTGTCGTATCTAATATATCCCCTGGAGACTTAGTCCAATTTAGTTCGGCGAATTTTGTTACCGGAGTAACCTTTTTTACGAAACCTTTTAAACTTTTGACTGATGGATAGAAAAAGGTCTTTTTTGTGTCAAGAAGTTTTATTTTCATACAATAATTAATTTGATATTTAGAGTGAGGATAACGCGGCCATTCCTGAAGTGGAAACGTCAGGTGAAGAAATATCAAAAAGGGAACATGCTGTACGTAAGGAAAATGACTTGGTGAAACAAACCAGTCTGACTTCAATTGGACAAGTCTCCAAAGATAGCCTCAGACCACAGGTCCTACTTGATATGAATACCAAGAACAAGATACAAGTAAGTGGGAAAGGAAATTATGGAAATGTGGGTAGGGCCTATCGTCTGTGTTTTTCGAGTAATATCCCATGCATTTCTTCGGCCCCGAATAGTTCTCAGTGTTGTGTGTCTCCGTTTGTTTAGCAATCCCTAAATTGTAAATCTTATTCGAAAAGAACACTTTTACGAAGCAAAATACAAATGTGGGAGACGAGCGTTAATTGGAATGAAGGCATTTGCCGTGAATTTCATAGAAATTCCAAGTATGTCTTTAGTCAGTATATGTACTTAAATCGAGTCATAGTTTGCTTGCCGCTTTTAGGTACACATTCAAGGTCCTTACGGAACACCAAGCACCAGCGTCTTTGAGTCTGAGCACGCCGTGTTGATCGGGGCTGGTATCGATGTCACTCCGTTTGCTTCCATCATGCAGTCTATCATCTGCAGACATCGGAGTATTGTTACGACTTGCCCTAACTGTCAACATACCTGCGTGGAGGAGGAGCCAGAGAAACGGGCTCTTAGGGTCAAGAAGGTAGGAGCACAAGTCGGCCATCTTGAATCGAAAGTGAGGAGACCCGCACTTTTTATGACTGTTGTGTGGGAACGAAACTTATTACTATTTTATGTGCAGCACTAGGTAATTCCAGCTTATTGGAAAAGATTATGGCCCTATGAAAATTAGTCTTTATTAGAAAAACTCTAATCATCCCCCCAAAATCAGGTACTTTCCCATTCTATAGTGTTCAATGGATAAAATTGATTTAGTAAGCACGATTCAATAGCCGTCTCCTGATTAAAGCCTGAAAAGGGCGGTACAGAAATAAAAGCAGACAGAGACAACGGGTGGACTGGTCTGTACCCAATACTCAGAAATGGCAAAATATACCGGCAAAGGAGCAAGGAACTGACAGAAAATCAGCCTGCAATTTGATGACTTACTTACCAAATCGAACAGCTGAATCGACAATCATGTAGAATGAATGCACGTTCTTGTTAGTGGCCTTAATCAGTGGACTGAGGTACTTATTGTGGTGGTATAGCAGGCATACCACATCGTTAGCAAATGCTTTTGATTACACTAAGGAGTATTTTGTTTTGCATCATTTCTAACGCAAGTTACTTGTTGCAGGTGGATTTTATTTGGTTGAATCGAAACCACACGGCCTTTGAGTGGTTCGTAGACATGCTGTTGAATCTGGAGCAGGGGCAGAGTCAGTACTCGTTGGATCGGTTCTTGGATATCCATCTATTCATGACAGGCATCCAGCGCTTTGACATGAAGAATTTTGGCCTCCAGATGGGGCTAGACTTGGTCCATGAGCAGGAAAACAGGGACTTGTTGACTGGACTACGAACTAAGCTGCAGGCAGGAAGACCAGACTGGAATAAGGTGAAAAAATCAACAAAATTGGAACAAAATGGGTATCAATTACTATCTTTCCGAACAAAAGACGCAAAAATGAAGTGTTTGTGTTTTTCTTTCAAGACTAAAATGGTGCCTTCGAAACGAAATGAAAATTTGTTATTACCTTGTTATTTGCCACTGTACGTACTTCCTTGCAGGGGTTTTGCATGTGCATGCACTTGCACACATTTTTTGTGCTGGTTTTGCACTTTTATAACTTTATATCGACTTGCTTTGGAATGTTTTGGCTGGGGTGAGGTAATTCAGGCTTAATTGCGTTGGGTTGAAAATAAAGTAGGATGTAATATTTGTGTGTGTAATATTCCCATATGAAATAAAAATTCACGAGTTATATCACAGACTTTGAACAAAAGTGACCAGAATTAAATACCCTTTTTAAGTCGATTTACAGTTTAAGTTGTCTTTATTCTTGCAGGGGAAAAACCTTCGTTAACCATTATAGATGTCGTAGTAAATGATTGAGTTGAAAGTGGACATAAATCGGAGTATGTTTTGTTGTTTTATTGCAGCTCTTCAAGAAGATTAAGGACGAGGATAAGGGAAGAGTGTCGGTGTTCTTCTGCGGTTCGCTGGCCTTGGGAAACGTCATCAATAAACAATGCCAGAAGTTCGGCTTCATATTTCATAAAGATAACTTTTAGAGCTTACAGTGTATTTATTTTCCAAGAAATTAAGGTAACCTAACTTCTTCTCACTGTCTCCTCTATACAGGTTTCTCAAGGTTTTCGAACTACAGCGCCTTTGGCAATTTTGAGAAATCCTTTCGGTTTCATTACCGAAAAGACTTAAATAGTAAATAGTAATAATTATCAGGCTCATTTTAGCGCTACCTTTGAATATGCTTGATTTTGGGTGGGCCCTGCACGTGACAAAATGTTTCCTAGACGTTTGTTGGCCAGAAGTGGCCATAATGTATACTCTTTTGGGCACGACTTTGTTATACAATTGATGCCCTTACGCTTCTCTTAACTTAAAAGTAGATGTAAGGTAAAAGGTCCAGGCAGTCCCGTTCAGGCGACATAGCGCCACCATGCGACCGCGGACAAACGTTGTCTGCCTGCCTCGTGCCGTTGGACATGTCGCCCTGAACTAACAAGACAGCCACAAACAGCTGATCCGAATCCTGTATTGCGTACCTTCTACATATGCATAGGCTGTCCACCTCATTTAAGATGGCTCCACTTGGCTTAACTTATTTCCAGTCACTACGATTCAGTAATAAGTATCGATCCAGTCAATCTTACATGCAAAAGCGTGAGGCTCCAGTTGATATTCACGTCGCCGTCCGTCTGTCGCCGCTCTCCCTTTCTTTTTCCCGCCTTGATTCGGTTTTAAATCCTCCTTAAGTGGCGGACGGACCGCCACCCCTGGACGATCGGCCGCCCCACCACATGAAAAACAACAGAAGGCAAATTTGTGTAGTTTATGTAATCCCTTCGAAAAGCGTAAAAAGTCCTCACAATGTAGCCTTATCCCTCAGAAAGACGAGAAAAGTTAAAATCTTTGTACAAGTTTTACCTCCTTCAAAAACAAGCTTTAACTTCCGAAAATTTGGTTCTGGGTCCGTCGTTGCTTTGTCACTTCGCTTTGTTACACAACACCTTTAAAGCCGACAGGACAACGTTTAGAAAAGTGTTTGGTTTCCACTGCCTGTGGAAGCAATCTAGTGTTACAGCTAAGATACCGTGGTTAAATCAATTCCATGGGGATTTTGCGGTATGCAAAATGAATTTTTAAGATCGACGCATGATAAGATATAGCTTTTACAATTTTGAGTTCTTCAGTTCATATTTCATTCCGTTTACAAAAGTAGTGATGTTTTATACAAAGTGGTTATTTTTCCTGTTTATCTAAAGTCAGCTTAAGACAGCTTACCTGTTTATTGTATATTAGCATTGCATCAGCCTTTCACTATAATGTAGCCTCAGTAGTTTTTGTCAGGTTGGCTACATTACGGTGAAGATGCCAAGGAAAAAGTTGATGGTCTGAGACCTGTACTTATAAAAGTGTTAAGCTTAAAATTAGGCTATATAGATCAAGACAACACAATCATTTTGTTTTGAGGACATTGAACTTCTATCGAACTTCATTGATTGATAGTGTTTTAAAGAAAGCAAACCAGTGGATTTCACATCATTCTATTTTTGGTTCATCGATTAATTCAGAATGCCTGTCTAATGAAAAATGTAACAAAGCCTTTTGTAATAGTACAGCATTGTGAATTTTGACTATGATTGCATTCTTACTGGGGTAATGAAATCACAGCAGCTGTCAGCGGGCTGATTTCAAACGATCGGTTTATTTTCGAGCTCGTAGTTGGCAAACTAAATTATGAAAGGCCAGTCTTAAGCCCCAAAATGCAGTAGTTCCAATTCAATAATTTTTCCAAATAACGCCATACCTTTGCAAATGACACAACGATTCTTTGGACACTGAGTGGTGGGGTGATTTCCCGCGAAACAGTATTCGAGGAAAGCTAAGTGTGACATTACGCAAAACTCGTAACCTTCTACTTCTCTGCTGGTTTGAGTTATGAGCGCATACTGTGGTTTTTGACAGCAAATCTTGGTATCTTCTTAAGGGACCCTAAAACGAAGTTTAACCTATTAGGGATTGCCCAGGAGAAAGAACAAGTCATTGTTGGTTGATATTGCTCTTTTCATACTGGAGCAGACGCAGCAGTTCGGATTACCAAAACTGCAGCGGTTTTTCGCAAACTTACTGCGTTATTTCGCAAACGTTTTGCGTTATTGCACAAATGTATTGCATTATTTTGCAATATTATTGCGTTATTTCGCAATAAAATGTATATTTGCACTAACGGGCTTCGTTACGTAAACATAGCGATACGCGATAGTTGATAAACTTTTACCAAACAAAAACTCTCGCAACCTGTCGAGCCTGTAGGCCTACCTCGGGGTACATTAAACCTCTTGCAAAGATTTTGGATAATAGAGATAAAATTCCGCAGACTAGAGGGAGTGGCTTGTCAAAACTTTTTTCTCCTACCTATTACAGAAATTAATCAAGTTATTAAACATTATGTTTCAAGTTTGATTAACCCAATTTGAATTGAAACATTGCATTCTTTTTTTACTTGTGAAAATTGCTAGGATTCTCGGGGTGGCGTCCCGCCCCTGCAGCTTAATAGCATCTGCAAATCAACAACTACTGAAAACGATCCAAATTAAGTTAAGATTATAGTGCGGCTGATTTTTATTATCAAATAGAAATAACAAATCGGATTTTATCGTGAAGTCATTCCAAGCCAACTCGGGGGAGGGGGAGATACCCCTAACGAGGCAAGAATAAATTTGTCTTTTAAATTTTACAAGAGAAAGGTTACGTATTTGTGCAAGGTCATTTGCTTTTCTTCTCAAAGGGAGGAAAAACTCAGATATTAACCTTTCCATTCAGAAAAACTCTATAATTACATAATAAATTCCCCCTCCCAAAAATATGCCCCCTGTTCTGGATGCACCTTTACCTAAGCTGTTTGGCCTCATGGGCAACCATGCACCCTATCCACTGAAAGCTGGTGCTACCCCATAAAATGCTGGTGCCCGCCTTTGTACCCCCAACTGGTAAACTCCTAGCTACACCACTGCGCTATTGACGTCTGATAGGGTGCATGGTTCCATGTTTCCAGCCTGCTGAGGTAAACGTGGATCTAAAACATGGAAGAATATTCTTACGGAAAGGGGAACTGGGACATTCTTGTGTATTTTAAAAGGTCTCTCTGAGTGGTGTGGCTTTTCACAGACTTTGGGAAGAAAGGGAAATGAACTTGCACAAAGACATTGAAAATCAAAGTAATTATAGCCTCTTTGGGGCATTGCCCCCTTCCCCATGGGCTTTTGCTGACTGAATGATAAGCAATGAACATTTGATTGGTTGTTTCAGTCTAATGATAAATGTCAGTTCTATTATAAACTAAGTAAATTTAGATACCATTTTAGCGGTGTTGGGCTTGAACGGGAGATCTAATTACAAAGGTAGGTGGGTACAGCCCCCACCCACGAGAATCATGCCTGGAATGTCATTGCAAATTTTAGAATTCAAGAATATATGGAATTTTTCAATCTAGATAAAGGAAATACAATTAGGATTGTATTCCGTTATTTTGTTTATGAAAATAAAGTGTTATCAAGGGAATACGACGTGATGGGTTTCCGGGATAAATGGTAGAATAAATGTTTCGACAACCCACTTCCTCTGTGGAATTTCACTTTTATTACTCAAAATCTTTGTGAGTGGTGTGACGTACACCAAAACACAAGCTTGCCACGCCGCATGGGGTTTAAGCTGGGAAAAGCCGTGTGCTAATACGTGGGTATGATTGCAAAAAGTTGTGCGATCTTGTCGTTAGATGGGTTCTCAGATGCAGATAGGTTTCTGCCTTTTTCGTCCTAACTTATCAATGAGGGCTTGTGAAATTGGATCAAGTAATTCAGGAACACGTAGGCAAAGCACTTTACACCGTAGTCCATGTTGCACTAGCCCAGCAGGAAAGTGTGCAGCTAGCTCCTTATGGTACAGATTGTGTTGCACCCTGACGGCCTTTCTTGGATCCATAATATCAAATCGGTTCGCGAAATTTGCCTCCTACGTCACGGAATTTCAATGGTAAAAACTGGAAAGAGGGCTTCAATTTTGGGATGGCAAACACAACTAATTCAACACTTCAATCAGTTTTGCTTTTAATTCACATTTCAATTGGAATTATGGAATAAAATGAGTTTTGGACAAATTTTAATTTCCCTGTTCCTTCAAAGTTTCCCGTTCGCCACATGACAAATTTTGCATTCATTTATTCACCATGGTAAGCCATGGGGTAAGAGAAAATATTGGCATATCATTTTACTGCTCAACTCTCTCTAGATATATCGAATGAGGAAAGGTTGGGAATACTTGTTACAGGGGCAAGTTGCTACCTCGCTCTTTTTCTTATAGTCACAGTTCCCAAATACCTGTGTGTATCCGGTGCCACCGGGACCACTCCATTGCAATGTCGTTTGGGAAAAAAATCGCGACTGGGCCTCCTTGTAGCATTCACTAAATAAAAATAACAGCCAATGTCCTGGTTTCTTTAATTGCAATTGCCAGATATTTACTTCATTAAGTAGGAAACGTAATAGTACATTTATCTAAGCCCTGAGAAAACAACATCAGCAAATAAAATCAAAGATGTCTGGATTGCGAGTAAGGCTCTTTTTAAGTTTTTTGTCAAGCTGCATTTACTTTTGAATTTGCCCCAATCGCCACATCAAAAGCTGGAAACGTCTCTGCGTTCTTTCACTGATAACAGATTTGAAATCGAACCTCGTCCGTGGTTTCTTGTAACGAAAGGATGCAAACATGAGACTGCAGAGGAAAACCGTGTACCAACTTTTGAAAAATGGTTATCAGTGTTCATAGGAAGATAAAAGGGGATTTTGCTAAGATGAAACATTACTAATTTCTTTTTCAGAGATAATGCTAGAAAAAATACATTAAGGGTACCCATCATTCTAGAATTGCATTACCAATAATTACTGCTGTGTGATCGTTTCGCTTTCGGAAGATTACAAAAACAATGCCCCTCCCCCAAAAAATACAAAAACAAAACAAAACGTATCAAATTTTTAAAGCCCACAAGCAGAAAATGGCATTCATTTACTTCATTAAATTTTAAAATTAAATTTTCTCCCAAACATAAAGTAGCAGCAGCTCTGGTTATTTGTGCTTTAGATTTGTTTGCCACCAAAAAAGGAATACGTTTTCTCGCCATTTACAGGAACCTAACGTTTTCGCTGTTTTCCTGAACGGAATATGGTGGTAAGAGCAATCATCTTTTCATCCGTTTTACAATCCACTAACCATACGTTTCTACATCCCACAATCAGTTTAATTGTAACAGCAGACGGCAATAGAATTTGATGGTCGATGTTTAGGTTTTCTGTGGGAACTATCCAATAATAATTACTGCAGCTTAGTATTCCAAAGGTGCAAATGTAGGTAATATTTAGAAATAAGTACGAATTTTATCTGCTGGTTTTCAAACGGGTGTAACTAATCCACCTGATGTTATGTGGGTTGTGTGAAAAATGCCCATGGTATATTGAACTTGCGGTTGAAGTCTGCAATGATAACAACCCTATTACTTCTGATGATCAAAGTCTTTTCACAGTTTTCGGATAGGATGCAATGGGAATGGTCGCTGTATAAACTGATAATATCGTAAATTTATGGGCGTGGATATCTCCGTATCCACAAGGCAGTAGTAATTGACTCTTTCCTTAATTTAAATATAGTTAAAACGAGTGTTAAGAGCATCTTGAAGTTAAGTCACATATTTACGGGTGGATCAAATCTTTTTAGACTTTTCAAAGCGTTTTATCCATGCTATATTGACAAAACAGACGAGTGCTACTTCGTGAAAACGAAAATCGTTTTTTTATGCATCAGTCTACGATTTGCGCGCACACACTTAAGTGCTCCTTCGTGAAACCGAAATTGAAGTAGCACGCAAGGGAAGTTGAGTGTTACTTCGGGGTGTTGGTGACGAAATGTAGGCTTGGCCGGTCTCAAACGTAAGTTACGGGTCGGACATTAGTCGCGTCCATTCGCCTGAGCCGGTTAAGCTAAGCACATATTTATTCCCATTGATATATACCGTTTTAGTCAGTGTCTCAGAAGAAGTCAATGCATGATGACTTTGTAACGATTTTGTTCTTTTACTTTAATTTTACTTTCATTTTCCCGAATACCCCTGTCTACTTTATGCTATATTCCTTGTGCAAGTTGTCCAAAAGAATCTTCTTTTACGGACTTGGTGCACTTGTGATTTATGATGTGATTTATTTGTGATGATTGATGGAGTGTTCATTATTATAAGCACTTCCAGCGGGAGGTTAATACACAGTCAAGTTGTGCGTTGTTGAATAAGGGGACTGTCTGCCGTTCTTATGAAGAATTGTGTTTTTTATTCATGTTGTGCGTTTCAATATATATATGTATTTTTATTAAGCAATTCTTTCTTATAAATGATTGTGCAGGTGTGAGATGTAATAAAGATGAAAAGGGTTTACCCCTAGAGGAAATTTGAGAGTAAAAATCCAGAGACAAAACATGATGTCACATCCTAACGAATTTTGTATTGTTATTGCAACTGGCAAGAATTTACCACGTACAGGTTATAAATAGACATAGCCTAAAATAAATCAGTGGCTTACTCTTTTAATAATGAACGCAAGAGACTACGATGTACAACGTTTTTCTTAGAGGTTTAACCCTGAATGGAATAGATTAAATAGTTACGCTTATTTTGTTTCGAAATAGTAATTGATATTCACAAAGTAGAATATAAGACTAAAAATCAATCTTCATACCAAATATGTAATCCGCTCTGCGAAAAAGGGTATTAAGGGACGCTGTGCTATGTCCTGCTATGGGTTTTATATGTGGACAGGGATTATTTTTAACTTCTTAGTTTTAAGCTTCTATCGTATCAGTACTTTCACAATTCAGACAAGAAACCTAACTGTTGCCATGGGTGTCAAGAGACTTTCTTCTTGGCTGGTATGTTTTTCCATTTTCCGTGTTTCTGTTAATGTTTATGATATGATTATGCAAAAATCAGTGTATCCCCAGATTGCAAAATCAACAGGGTTCAAACCTACACCAAAGTAAAGCTTATAATGCAACCAAATCGAACGTGGCTGTAACTCATTTTGAAAAACAAAGTCCAATTACACCCATTTTTCTTGAGCCGGTCACATATAAGAGATTTGACATGGAATACATCGAATGGGAATACAAAGAAGTTTCGAACACCTACTTGAGGTTTATATGAATAAAAAAAAGGCTTATAGCAGGTACTGTACATTAAGTTTAAACTTTTAAATATGAAAGAATAATAAATAATTTAAATAGCTCAAATAAATTAATAGTTTAAATAGTTAGAATGATTTCAATAGAACCCCCTGTTCACTGGGCCCATGAAACATTCCAAATACCATCTTAGCTCCCTGGGGAGTATACATCACAATGCTGCCATTATCGGCGCAAAACAGCTAAATCAACTGCAATAACCATCTATGCCCTCACAGGTACCCAATGACTCTTTACATTTACCCCATGACTCCTCACAGGTACCCAATTACTCCTGGGTGGAGAAAGGCAATGGGTGACATGACGAAGGGCACATGCATCATGATCCCAGGCTGCATTCAAACTCGCAACCTGCTCTACCCATGGACTACGTATCCAAAGCTCTTAACCACAAGGCCACGGCACTCTACGATAATGATATCGATTATATGCATTGGTGCTTCGTGTTCTTGGGAAGACTAACTCACCAGTAGGCGTAGGCGTCGGTGTCGGTGTCAGTGTTGGTATGGGTGTCGGTGGGAGTGACTCTGTCGTTAAAGATTCCCATACCAACACTGACACCGACAGTGTTGGTATGGGTGTCGATGGGAGTGAGTCTGTCGTTAAAGATTCCCTGCACCTTCTTCTGACTTCACTAAAACTGCAGTAGTAGTTCTGATCACACTGCTCTGAAATATACCAATCAACACAGAAAGTTGTTCTTTGTCTGATTTTAATTACCTGCCTTTACAAACCATGAAAGAAAGCCTTGTTAAGGGGACTATAAAGCATTTACCCTGACTTAAGACATGAACAAACATCGTCGTCAGAGAGCACAAAGTACAAAGCCAATGTACCAGCTTACAGACTGTGCATGTTATTAAACCACCAATGCAGATTTCTGTGAAAAAAATGTGCGAAGGTCTACCGTGCTTAGAATTAAACCAACCGGTGATTCAAATCTACTAAATAACGAATCATCATCATATAGATATTGGAATCGTTTGTCCTGATGGTAAGCTCTGTTCTCCTACAAATGGAACAGTTTTCCAGACTAAAAGTAGACACAGAACAAAATTTCGTTAAAACGGTATAGGTTTTCCCGTTTAATTTCGTACTACAATGCTCTGAAAGTCAATATTTGTGGGCGAGAGACCAATCTTTGACAAAAAATAGTCTTTGTTGTAAGCAAAATTAAATGAAAGAAAGGCGTAATTAACAAGAAAAACCTATATGAATATTAATATTTATTGATAGTGTATTACGCTTGAGTACTGCACTTTCCTATGTCTATGGAAATGTAGTCAAACAATGTGGAAAGACGACGTTTCCTTTAGGTTTCTGGTGTTTCGGTTGCCAGGAGTAATCTGTTTAATAGCAGCGTACTGCGAGTGAAATCAAGTCCACATTGTGGGGAATTTTTGAGGTAATCTGCAACGAAATGTGGGTGTTTTTAATACACAAGAAGTCTACACGCCTCCTGGAAGCTTCCCTTCGAGAAATGTCGGAGTTTACTCTCCTTTAACAAAATTCCCTTCACAGCCTCGTTTCAAGTCGTGTTTTCCCAGCATGTGGTGTAAAATATCTGTGGTGGTTTGGACGATAACAATCAAGCTTATTTAACTCCCCTAATTTCAATTACATTGTAATGAAACTGTACTGCGTCCTAATGAAAACACGGAGAAGACGAATTCAATTGCAATCCAAAAGAGCAAATCGACATTTACCTCAATTGCTTAAAAGGATCACATTCTTTTTTTCAAACCGTTTGAACGGTGTGTCGTTCACGTCTAGTCTATAGTTTCAGCTTTTGGAAGTTAAATGCAGCATTTGAGGAGTTTACTGTTGATTCTACAGTTTAGTATGAAACGTTGAGATTCAAAAACAGAATTGGGTAATAATTATAAGGTATAGGAAGGAATAGGTAAACGGTACTATAGGTAAAGCAGAGACTACAAATTTGGGTAAGAGTAACCTCGATTCCATATATTAATTATGGTGAGCATTGCAAAAGACGTCGAGTGTACGGGTTGCACAGGTTCTGACATACTCTTCCATTAAGTAAGCTTAATTTGAACAGAGGTATGAGCAATTAGAAACTTTTGTCCGGATTGAATGACGTCACCTACAAGTTATGTTGCTACCATCAACCTCGTTATCAGTCATGGTCTGGGTGAGATTAAATAATAGGTGCAGGAGGTACTGTGCCTACGGGCTGTATAGGCTCTAATATCCCGTACAGGCACCGGTGCTGCATACAAATGCTCCGACGCCTGAGGCCTATACGGAATATCGGTGCCTTGGACCTGTAGTGAATTCCTGAACAGCTTTAGCGCTGCAGTCCTGCCCTGGCTTTTTTTAGAGGTTGGTTAATCCCCCTTTTTGTTCAGACCTGCGGCTTTTATAATTGAATTCAATGGACAGGGTAAGGCTCTTCATTCCAGCAAAGTAGTATAAAAGCTTAGTGCATGCAGAATGCACCACACTACTAACAGTAACATCTAATATGAACATGCATGCTCATACATACATGTAAATTTATCCATATTTGCCCATGCTTTCTGGTGTGATATGTACGTCAAACTATTGGCTGGACAGAGTGCTACCTATCAACACCTGGAGTATGCAGCCTGCGAACGTACCGGCGGAGCATGGGCTCTTAAATTGCAAGGGAGACGGCTGGCTTGCAGGACACTGTAGCATCTCCATGTCTGGAGGATCGTTGATGTCATATCACCCCCATAACATCCTTCATCTACTGATTGCCTTACACAAGTACATGCTTTCCACATTTCATATGTAGCTCTTCTCATCTAAGCCTTGTCCAATTTCTTTTGCATGTATGCATGTATAGTTATCTCCTTTTTATTTGGTTTCCTACCACATATCCTACAGTACACGCCTCCTTTTACAGAGTCATTTCTCAGTTCTTGGGTTTTCAGACTTGTGCTTTCTTTTCTTCTTATCCGTCATGGTTCTCAAAGTTCAAGCCTGATGTCTTCATTGTGAGGAAGATTTCTTCGTGACTCAGCTACTGTATTGAAGTTGGCGCAAAGGGCACAATAGTGCCAAAGGTGCCATTAATCTCACAACAACAACAACAATGCACCACACACACACACACACTCCTTCGCTGTGCAGCCGAGCTTCCACAAGTCACTGGTCCACTACTTCATCTAGCAGCCATTTGTCTTAGTTCAACTTGTGTGCAGATGCGGGGATAGAATCTGATTAGGCAGTGTTTTCTCCTTACGGTGACTGTTCCCGCGGAAGGACACATTTCCTTAGCATTCATTATTGTATATATTAAATCTTCACTATTTCGTCGAGTCAAAAAGCGGCCGGAGAAGACCGAGACTCAAGTTTTTCCTTTAGGGGTAATTATTTCTATCTTTATTTAATTAAATTAGAGACCAAACCCCTAAAGACCTACCAAACATTTAATCTTGTCCCATATAGATAATACTAAGGGTGATTTGGCTGACATCTGCCAACCTTCTTCCATTTTTCCATCTGTCTGGCTCCCTGACCAAAACTTCGCTGACGTCTTTTGATAAAATTTGAGGTCTGGCATAACCAATGGATCGTGACGCAACATGTCATGGGTCACTAGGAAAGCCCCGAGTGGCACTCCTATGTACTTTAGATGTACATGAAGCCTGTTAATGTCGGCGGTCACTGAAAACATGCAAGAAACTCCATAAAGTGCGTATGAAGGAGTAACATTCTCTTGCATGTGGGCAATAAGCATAAGAAAATGTCTCATTTGCGTTGACAAGGACGGGACGAGTTCGGAGTGTGTTTCGGAAACTGGAGGAACCCCCCCTTTGGTCACGTGGACACTGAGTTATACTGGAACCTTGATTCCGCAAGGGTAGTTAGAATCATCGGGCCTGGTATCCAGACAAAGTTAGTGGTAGGCCTCGACATTCTAAAGTCAGGAAAGAGCAATATTCTGACCATTTTTCTGAATTCTGCTGGCCTACTTATGAGTAAGTAGAGGGCCTCTACATTCCAAAGTGAGGACTTCGTGTGGCTGCTGGTAAACGTTGATGGCTCGCAGTAGACATAAACACGTGACTGTGTATTGATGATTGAAATGTGATAGGGTGCATGGTTGCCTATGAGGCCAAACAGCTTAGGTAAAGGTGCATCCAAAACAAAGGGCATATTTTTCGGGAGGGGTAATTTATTATGTAATTATAAAGTTTTTCTGAATGGAAAGGTTAATATCTGAGTTTTTCCTCCTTTGAGAAGAAAGGCAAATGACCTTGCACAAATACGTAACCTTTCTCTTGTCATATTCCAAAGACAAATTTATTCTTGCCTCCTTAGGGGTATCTCCCCTCCCCCGAGTTGGCTTGGAATGACTTCACGATAAAATCCAATTTGTTATTTCTATTTAATAATACAAATCAGCCGCACTATAACCTAACTTAATTTGGATCATTTTCAGTAGTTGTTGGTTTGCAGATGCTATTAAGCTGCAGGGGCGGGACCCCACCCCGAGAATCATAGCAATTTTCACAAGTAAAAGAAAGAATGCAATGTTTTAATTCAAATTAGGTTAATCGAACGTGAAACATAATGTTTAATAACTTGATTGCTTTCTGTAATACGTAGGAGAAAAAGGTTTTGACAAGCCACTCCCTCTAGTCTGTGGAATTTTATCTTTATTACCCAAAATCTTCGCGAGGGGTTTAATGTACCCCGAGGTAGGCCCACAGGCTCGACAGGTTGCGAGAGTTTTAGTTTGGTACAAGTTTATCAACTATCGCGTATCGCTATGTTTACGTAACGAAGCCCGTTAGTGCAAATATACATTTTATTGCGACATAACGCAATAATATTGCAAAATAATGCAATACATTTGTGCAATAACGCAAAACGTTTGCGTAATAACGCAGTAAATTCGCGAAAAACCGCAGCAGTTTTGGCAATCCGAACTGCTGCGTCTGCTCCAGTATGAAAAGAGCAATATCAACCAACAATGACTTGTTCTTTCTCCTGGGCAATCCCTAATAGGTTAAACTTCGTTTTAGGGTCCCTTAGGAAGATACCAAGATTTGCTGTCAAAAACCACAGTATGCGCTCATAACTCAAACCAGCAGAGAAGTAGAAGGTTACGAGTTTTGCGTAATGTCACACTTAGCTTTCCTCGAATACTGTTTCGCGGGAAATCACCCCACCACTCAGTGTCCAAAGAATCGGTGTGTCATTTGCAAAGGTATGGCGTTATTTGGAAAAATTATTGAATTGGAACTACTGCATTTTGGGGCTTAAAACTAGCCTTTCATAATTTAGTTTGCCAACTACGAAGTCGAAAATAAACCGATCGTTGAAATCAGCCAGCTGACAGCTGCTGTGATTTCATTACCCCAGTAAGAATGCAATCATAGTCAAAATTTACAATGCTGTACTATTACAAAAGGCTTTGTTACATTTTTCATAAGACAGGCATTCTGAATTCATCGATGAACCAAAAATAGAATGATGTGAAATCCACTGGTTTGCTTTCTTTAAAACACTATCAATCAATGAAGTTCGATAGAAGTTCAATGTCCTCAAAACAAAATGGTTGCGTTGTCTTGATCTACATATCCTAATTTTAAGCTTAACACTTTTATAAGTACAAGTCTAAGACCATCAGCTTTTTCCTTGGCATCTTCACCATAATGTAGCCAGCCTGACAAAAACTACTGAGGCTACATTATAGTGAAAGGCTGATGCAATACTAATATACAATAAACAGGTAAGCTGTCTTAAGCTGACTTTAGATAAACAAGAAAAATAACCACTTTGCATAAAACATCACTACTTTTGTATACGGAATGAAATATGAACTGAAGAACTCAAAATTGTAAAAGCTATATCTCATCATGCGTCGATCTTAAAAATGAACTTTGCATACCGCAAAATCCCCATGGAATTGATTTAACCACTCTATCTTAGCTGTAATACTAGCTTGCTTCCACAGGCAATGGAAACCAAACACTTTTCTAAACCTTGTCCTGTTGGCTTTAAAGGTGTTGTGCAACAAAGCAAAGTGACAAAGCAATGACGGACCCAGAACCAAATTTTCGGAAGATAAAGCTTGTTTTTGAAGGAGGTAAAACTTGTACAAAGATTTTAATTGTACTTGATTTTAACATTTCTCATCTTTCTGAGGGATAAGGCTACATTGTGAGGACTTTTTCACGCTCTTCTAAGGGATTACATAAACTACACAAATTTGCCTTGTGTTGTTTTTCATGTGGTGGGGCTGCCGATCGCTCAGGGGTGGCGGTCTGTCCGCCACTTAAGGAGGATTTAAAACCGAATCAAGGCGGGAAAAAGAAAGGGAGGGCGGCGACAGACGGACGGTGACGTGAATATCAACTGGAGCCTCACGCTTTTGCATGTAAGATTGACCGGCTCGATACTTATTACTGAATCGTAGTGACTGGAAATAAGTTAAGCCAAGTGGAGCCATCTTAAATGAGGTGGACAGCCTATGCATATGTAGAAGGTACGCAATACAGGATTCGGATCAGCTGTTTGTGGCTGTCTTGTTAGTTCAGGGTGACATGTCCAACGGCACGAGGCAGGCAGACAACGTTTGCCCGCGGTCGCATGGTGGCGCTATGTCGCCTGAACGGGACTGCCTGGACCTTTACCTTACATCTACTTTTAAGTTAAGAGAAGTGTAAGGGCATCAATTGTGTAACAAAGTCGTGCCCAAAAGAGTATACAATATGGCCACTTCTGGCCAACAAACGTCTAGGAAACATTTTGTCACGTGCAGGGCCCACCCAAAAGCATGCATATTCAAAGGTAGCATTAAAATGAGCGTGATAATTATTAATATTTACTACTGAAGTCTTTTCGGTAATGAAACCGAAAGGATTTCTCAAAATTGCCAAAGGCGCTGTGGTTACATGTTTTTGTGTTGGAAGGAAAACCCCAGAGGAATATTCTAGGACAGCCCAGGCAATCAGGTAGGAACTGAAAACCCAATGGAAAAATCCCTAGCCTACTGCAGCCTTGCTACAAACTTTCACAAACAGAGCGTGTTGAGCCACGTGTATTGGTAATTTTTAACAGTTTTTTCTATCCAAAACTGACATACCACAAGGTTCAAGATTCAGCTCGATCAAGTAGTTACAAGCCTGAAAAATCTAATCCATGCATCTGTAACAAGTGAGTGGAAGACAAAAAATATGAAATATCTCCCCCGTACCCCATCGGCCAACGCCTTTGACCCCATCAGCACAAAGCTTTTCAGTGTTCTGTAACTAGGTTACCTTAATTTCTTGGAAAATAAATACACTGTGAGCTCTAAAAGTTCTCTTTATGAAATATGAAGCCGAACTTCTGGCATTGTTTATTGATGACGTTTCCCAAGGCCAGCGAACCGCAGAAGAACACCGACACTCTTCCTTTATCCTCGTCCTTAATCTTCTTGAAGAGCTGCAATAAAACAACAAAACATACTCAGATTTATGTCCACCTTCAACTCAATCATTTACTACGACATCTAAAATGGTTAACGAAGGTTTTTCCCCTGCAAGAATAAAGACAACTTAAACTGTAAATCGACTTAAAAAGGGTATTTAATTCTGGTCACTTTTGTTCAAAGTCTGTGATATAACTCGTGAATTTTTATTTCATATGGGAATATTACACACACAAATATTACATCCTACTTTATTTTCAACCCAACGCAATTAAGCCTGAATTACTTCATCCCAGCCAAAACATTCCCAAGCAAGTCGATATAAAGTTATAAAAGTGCAAAACCAGCAAAACAAAATGTGTGAATGTGCATGTACATGCAAATCCCCTGCAAGGAAGTACGTACAGTGGCAAATAACAAGGTAATAACAAATTTTCATTTCGTTTCGAAGGCACCATTTTAGTCTTGAAAGAAAAACACAAACACTTCATTTTTGCGTCTTTCGTTTCGGAAAGATACTAATTGATACCCTTTTTGTTCCAATTTTGTTGATTTTTTCACCTTATTCCAGTCTGGTTTTCCTGCCTGCAGCTTAGTTCGTAGTCCAGTCAACAAGTCCCTGTTTTCCTGCTCATGGACCAAGTCTAGCGCCATCTGGAGGCCAAAATTCTTCATGTCAAAGCGCTGTATGCCTGTCATGGATAGAGGGATATCCAAGAACCGATCCAACGAGTACTGACTCTGCCCCTGCTCCAGATTCAACAGCATGTCTACGAACCACTCAAAGGCCGTGTGGTTTCGATTCAACCAAATAAAATCCACCTGCAACAAGTAACTTGCGTTAGAAATGATGCAAAACAAAATACTCCTTAGTGTAATCAAAAGCATTTGCTAACGATGTGGTATGCATGCTATACCACCACAATAAGTACCTCGGTCCACTGATTTAGGCCACTAACAAGAACGTGCATTCATCCTACATGATTGTCGATTCAGCTGTTCGATTTGGTAAGTAAGTCATCAAATTGCAGGCTGATTTTCTGTCAGTTCCTCGCTCCTTTGCCGGTATATTTTACCTTTTCTGAGTATTGGGTACAGACCAGTCCACCCGTTGTCTCTGCCTGCTTTTATTTCTGTACCGCCCTTTTCAGGCTTTAATCAGGAGACGGCTATTTTGATTCGTGCTTACTAAATCAATTTTATCCATTGAACACTATAGAATGGGAAAGTACCTGAATTTTGGGGGGGGTGATTAGAGTTTTTCTAATAAAGATTAATTTTCATAGGGCCATAATCTTTTCCAATAAGCTGGAATTACCTAGTGCTGCACATAAAATAGTAATAAGTTTCGTTCCCACACAAGAGTCATAAAAAGTGCGGGTCTCCTCACTTTCGATTCAAGATGGCCGACTTGTGCTCCTACCTTCTTGACCCTAAGAGCCCGTTTCTCTCGCTCCTCCTCTACCCAGGTATGTTGACAGTTAGGGCAAGTCGTGACAATACTCCGATGTCTGCACATGATAGACTGCATGATGGAAGCAAACGGAGTGACACCGATACCAGCCCCGATCAACACGGCATGTCCAGACTCAAAGACGCTGGTGCTTGGTGTCCCGTAGGGGCCTTGAATGTGGACCTAAAAGCGGCAAGCAAACTATGACTTGATTTAAGTACATATACTGACTAAAGACATACTTGGAATTTCTATGAAATTCACGGCAAATGCCCTCATTCCAATTAACGCTCGTCTCCCACATTTGTATTTTGCTCCGTAAAAGTGTTCTTTTCGAATAAGATTTGCAATTTAGGGATTGCTAAACAAACGGAAACACACACCACTGAGAACTATTCGGGGCCGAAGAAATGCGTGGGATATTACTCGAAAAACACAGACGATAGGCCCTACCCACATTTCCATAATTTCCTTTCCCACTTACTTGTATCTTGTTCTTGGTATTCATATCGAGTAGGACCTGTGGTCTGAGGCTATCTTTGGAGACTTGTCCAATTGAAGTCAGACTGGTTTGTTTCACCAAGTCATTTTTTCCTTACGTACAGCATGTTCCCTTTTTGATATTTCTTCACCTGACGTTTCCACTTCAGGAATGGCCGCGTTATCCTCACTCTAAATATCAAATTAATTATTGTATGAAAATAAAACCTATTGACACAAAAAAGACCTTTTTCTATCCATCAGTCAAAAGTTTAAAAGGTTTCGTAAAAAGCTTACTCCGGTAACAAAATTCGCCGAACTAAATTGGACTAAGTCTCCAGGGGATATATTATATACGACACAAATACATCAGTACTCGTGCACTAGCCTGCTGATAAAAATACACTTTAAATTTTCAACTCTGACCTCTTTTCCAGTTTCTTCAGCTACTTTTCTAACATCTGCCGACTGGTCTTCATGTCCTCGGTCTTCCTTGATCTCGCTTAATTCTACTAACCCCTCATCAACCTCTGGAATCCTGCTTGGGAGCGAGGCCTTCTTCCATTGTACAACGGTTTGAGGATCCACATCAGCGTTGAAGCTAACTCTGCGGACTTTCATGAAAGACGGCGGTTCTACCTCGTCGGGACTCGTTGGGGGAGTCGTCGGTAGCGACCCTAACAACCGTGTCGTCAACCTCACCCGCACGAGGCCCTTTGGGATCATCTGACAGTTATGTAGAGTTGGAAGTCTTGCAGTCGTCTTGCGGTGATATCTCGAAGCCATCGTTGACATGCTGACCGGCATCAGACGGAGGGTTTCTGCCATGGGTGTATAGCGAACCACCAGGTCGAAGACGAAGGGAAGATTTGACTCGCTGGGACTTCTTTTTTGTGGTGGACTGCATGTCATCGAAGAAACGGTAGAGGCGCTTGGTACAGTTACCAGCAGACCGAATATGAAGAGACAGAATGCCTATCAAAATGATTACATCTCAGATTTTATTATAAGGAGTCCTCGAGTAACTAATTATGATATTTTTATAGTGACAAATATAAACTCTGTAAATACAGATGCACATTTCGTCAAATAAAATTGATTCGGACCTCGTCATTAATGCAGCTTTTAGAACCATAAAAGTATACTCCTTTGATTGAAGCTAAGGTCTTGTCATGCTGCATGATAACATGGCAAAATAACAAAGTGATGCCTTTTTTCCACAAAATGAAAAATGTTATCTTGCCTAATGCTCTTAGGTTAACGAAGCATGGAACTGAAACGGGTATTTGTGTTATTTGACCATAACACCGAAAAGTCCATATTACTGGCAGACGTTTTGGCCAAGTGCTATTGGAGTTTCAGTTTAATAAAAATAGTAGTCAACGTCCTGGTTGCTTTAATTACAGTTGTCATATTTTTTTCTTCATTAAGTAGGAAAGAATAATCGCACATTTATCAAAGCCCTGAAAAAACAACATCAGCAAATAAAAGCAAAGATGTCTGGATTAAAAGTAAGAATTTTGATTTCTTTTGCCCCTGACGTCATTTTGAATGAGTATGACGTTGCAACCGGTTTTGAATTTGCCTCAACCCCCAAACCGAAGGCTGTTAACGGCTCTGCGTTCGAACCTCGTCCGCAGGATGAAATATAGGCAGGTAGCTGTGGGGACACCTATTGATTCCCAGGAACGAGGTTGCTAATGCAGAGAACGGACTCTTACAGGCCCGTGTTCGTGTGGACTTGGGTTGTAAATTTATACCAGAGGTATTTTAAATTAGCTGAAAAACTTTCAAGTTTATCGCTCAATATTCATCGACACTCGGACAACACTTGTACCGAGAGTAGGGGCAACCATTTTTTCGCAAAATTCAGCCAAAGAGGCCTCATTTTTTGCGAACGGTGTTATGAATGCTCCTACCAAGTTGTTATGGATATTTCGTCTGGCAGTGAGTTTACACTGAAAAGCAAACGTTTGCAGAACATTCAATTCAACATCAATAAAGAAAGTATATTTCAGCGTTTTGTAAGGACTATTTCACTCTTTGTAGCGCTGCGCCGACCATAGTTAAGCTACCTGCTGGCTTTGCTGGCAAAATTTACACTGAAGGTGTTTTGCAAAAGAGAGCTCTATATTGAAATCAGTAGGTTCTAAGACGATTAAAAATATCAAAACATCTGCTGTGCAAATTACTGTCTGAACATTATTGTATCATTGAGAGTGTCTGGATTGATTACAAAGAGGATCAGTACAGGCAAATTGTTCTCTGACTATAAAAATGAATTGTGAGTTCTCAGATGCAATCGCGCCTTGGATAGCCTCTGTTTTGTGACACTGTTTCACATGACCGAAAAAAATCTCGTGAAATTTTAAAAGGCCACAAGCAGAAAATGACACTAATTTCCTTCATTTGCATTTAAAAATACAATATTCTCTCAAACATAAAATAGCAGCAGCTCTGGTTATTTGTGCTTTAGATTTGCTTGCCACCAAAGAAGGAATACGTTCTCTCCCGACATTTACCGGAGCCTAACGTTTTCGCGGTTTTCCTGAACGGAATATGACGGGAAAAGCAATCATCTTTTCATCTGTTTTACAATCCACTGACCATACGTTTCTACATCCCACAATCAGTTTACATAGTTGTGACAGCAGACGGCAATAGAATTTGATGGTGGATGTTTAGGTTTTCCGTGACACTATCCAATAATAATTACTGCAGCTCAGTATTTCAAAGGTGCAATGTAGGTAATATTTAGAAATAAGTACGAATTTTATCTGCTGGTTTTCAAACGGATGTAAATAATCCACCTGATGTTATGTGGCTTGTGTGAAAAATGCCTCGCGATCTATTGAACTTGCGGTTGAAGACTGCAATGGTAATAACCGTATTACTTCTGATGATCAAAGTCTTTTCACAGTTTTCGGATAGGATGCAATGGGAATGGTCGCTGTATACACTGATAAGATCGTAAATTTATGGGCGTGGATATCTCCGTTTCCTATAGTAGTTTTTAAGAGAAGGACGATCCTGTCATATCAGTTGGCCTAGTTATTCCTGTGGTAGGATGACTTGATTGAGGTGTTGGACACTCAGTTATTCCTCAACCTAAGTCTATGGAATTGGCTTTTATTAATTTAAGAGAATAAATATAGGCTTGGACGGTCTCAAACCTAAGCTACGACTCGGAGATTAGTCGCGTCCATTCTCCTGAGTTGGTCTTAAGCGTTAACTTAAGACCGGATAAGCATATATTTATTCCCATTGATATATACCGTTTTAGTCAATGTGTCACAAGAAGTCAGTGCATGATGACTTTGTAACGATGTTGCTCTAGAATTTTACTTTCATTTTCCCAAATGCCCGTGTCTACTTTATGCTATATTCCTTGTGCAAGTTGACCCAAAAAATCTTCTTATACGGACTTGGTGCGCTTGTGATTTATGATTGATGGAGTGTTCATTATTTCAATCGCTTCCAACGGGAATTATCAAGTGTTAATACAGTCAAGTTGCTTGTTGTTGAATAAGGGGACTGTCTGCCATACTTATGAATAATTATTTGTTATTTATACATATTGTGCGCTTCAATATCTAAATGTATCTTTATTCAGCAATTCTTTTTTAAATTATGCAAATGTGAAATGAAATAAAGACGAAAAGGGTTTACCCCACGGGAAATTTGGGAGTGGATAGGAACAGAAAATTCCGGAGACAATACATGATGTCACATCCAAACGAAATTTTTATTGTTATTGCAACTGGCAAGAATATACCACGTACAGGTTTTTCAAGATGTATTTGAACAGGTAATAACGTACAGGTTATAAATAGACATAAAAATAAACCAGTGGCTTACTCTTTTAATAATGAACGCAAGAGAATACGATGTACAACGTTTTGTTATAGGTTTAACCCTGAATGGAATAGATTAAATAGTTACGCTTATTTTGTTTCGAAATAGTAATTGATATTTACAAGGTAGAATATAAGACTAAAAGATAATCTTCATACCAAATATGTTATACGCTCTGCGAAAAGGGTATTACGGACACTGTGCTATTTCACACTAAGGGTTTTTTATGTGGAGAGGGTGATTTTCTTTTTTACTTCTGGTTTATTGATTTTTTCCATATCAGTTCTTTCAGAATTCATACAAAAAACCCAACTGTTGCTATGGGTGTCAAAAGACTTCCTTCCTGGCTGATTTTTTTTCATTTCATATGATTATGCAAAAATCAACATATCGTCAGATTGCAAAAAGTCAAAGGGTTTGAACCTAAACCAAAATAAAGCTTATAATCCAGCAAATTCGAATGTCTATGTTCTCATTTTGAAAAAAGTCCCATAATACCCATTTTTGTTGAGCCTATCACCTATAAGAGATTTGATATGAAATACATTGAGTAGGAAATATAAAGAAGTTTCAAAAACCTATGAGGTTCCTATTAATAAAAAATAAAGGATTACAGCAGGTACTGTACATTAAGTTTACACTTTAACATAAGAACAAATAATAAATAATCCCTGCTCACCACTTCCCAGGTTGTATCGTGTGTAACTCAGGTGTGATCCCTGGGTACATGGTGTTTCAGGTTCAATGGCTTCTGGCTAGCGCCCCCCGAACAGAGACATTGACAGATGGGAAGAGCCACCAACATAGGGCTGAGTAGCTCAGTTGGTAGAGCACTTGTACGGTATTTCAGGGGCTGCAAATTCTGTTCAAATCCTGGTCCAGTCTATTTCTTTGTTCATTTTTATACTCATTAAATAATTTAAATAGCTTAAATAAATAAATAGTTAAAATAGCTTGAGGCTGGAACGGTTTCAATAGTAAGGCTTTCTAAGTTTCCGGCATTGTGTCCGCAAGATGTAGAGTTGTTCTCACTCCTTTTTTCCATGTCGGCCACTGCTTTTATCAGGAACTGTTGAAAAAAACAATGAAAATTGGATCTTTCAGCAGGATAAATTCAAAAGGGCAACTTTGTGTTGTCCTAATTGCAAAGAGTACTTAAGAAAAACCAAGATTTGGGGGGGGATTGAACATCATTCGTGTTAGGGACAAAAGACAATTCGACAAGATTAATAAGTTACAACTACTGAGTAATCTAAGCAAACGGAGTCTATTTTGTACCTTCCCTGACACTACTCATTCGCATGAAAGAATAATGCTTTCAATTAAAACATAAAGAATTCAGTGCACCCGGAATAATAATGAGAACGATTAAAGTTTTCAATTTACCTTTAAAGATCTGTTCCTTCAATACTTTTGTCAGCATTTGATACACATCATCCAATTGACCCTTCGAGCCAGGGAAGACCTTTAACTGATCGATGACGTCATTTGCATCCTGTGATTAACATCAAGAAGCAAAGACAGTTTATTCACAAAAAGTCTCAGAGCTTCCTTCTGCGGTAAAACTTAATACTAAAACAGTCAAACACATGTTCACTTTCTTTCCGTTTCACTTTCATTCACAGATGCTATTGTATCTGAAGAGTAGATCCAAAATCCCCATTGGCTTTAATGTGATACTGCAGTTTTTGGAGACCAAACATATTAGTTAACAAGATAATTTAGGTTCATTCAGACCAAACTTTACCTTGGCTTTTTAAAATAAATTATTTATTTATTTCTTTTATTTTGATGCTACACATTGCTTGCAGTGAATGAAAGTTTGGATGATATGGAATAAGTGCTGTGAAAATAATTATACGTTCTTTTGGGAGTACTTGATCAAAGACTTACCGTGGAATTTATCTACATGACAAAAGTTCAAAAGACAAAAAAAATTACCTTGTTTTGTCTAGTGAACGACTTGGGTGTAGAGATCTCTTGTTGGTCTGGTATTGCTCGCCTCCTTCTGCCTATTGAAAAGCACAAGGGAAAAATCCGAGTAAATCTTTGTTCTGATGCCAAACAAATTCGGTTACATACAACACTGTAAGGAAAAGCTGCAAGAAACAGGAAACTGATAGATGTTACTTACATCTGTGATTGTTCAAACACTTCTGCCTACTTTCGTGGATTATCGAATTCCTGCAGGGCCTGCCACCATCTATATGGAAAAAAATCAACAATTGCCATTGCAATTTTTTTAAACATGCTAAAAAACCAAATTTCAGATTTACAAATCTATCCCCCCTCCGCAAACAAGGGGCAAAAGAAAGTAAATCAATTTCACTCTTTCAATGACAAATGAATACAGTATGACAAAAGGCCAATTTTAGCGCGTTGCGTCAAATCGAAACATATTCAAAAGAGGACTGATTCCATACGATACGTAACGGTTTTTCGTTCACTTTGTTTCAAAGTTTGGGAAATCTAACTGAATGAAATTTTAAGTAAAAACGGAATTGATGAAAAAGTGATAGTAATTATAAAGCGACTTTAACACGGATCAAAGCGTTCTACATCATTATTATCCCTGTTCACCTGGCCCATGAAACATTCCTAATACCATCTTAGCTCCCTGGGGAGTATAGAGCACAATGCTGCCATTATCGGCGCAAAGCAGCTAAATCAACCACAATAACCATCTATGCCCTCACAGGTACCAATGACTCCTCACAGGTACCCAATGTTTCTTCACAGGTACCCAATTATTCCTGGGTGGTGGAGAAAGGCAATGGGTGACAAAGTGCACACGCAAAATGATCCCAGGCTGCATTCAAATCGCCGACTACGTATCCAATTCTCTTAACAACAAGACCACGGCACTCCACGATAATGATATCGATTGTATACATTGGTGCTTCGTATTCTTGGGAAAGACCAACTCACCAGTAGGCGTAGGCGTCGGGGGTGACTCCTGGCACCTTCTTCTGACTTCACTAAAACTGCAGTAGCTGGGATCACACTGCTCTGAAATATATCAATCAACGCAGACAGTTGTTCTTTGTCTGATTTTAATTACCTGCTTTTACAAACCACAAAGAAGGCCTATTTAAAGGGACTTTAAAGCATTTACCTGACTTAAGACATGAACAACATCGTCGTCAGAGAGCACAAAGTACAAAGCCAATGTACCAGCTTGCAGACTGTGCATGTTATTAAACCACCAATGCAGATTTCTGTGAAAAAATTGTGCGAAGGTCTTCCGTGCTTAAAATTGAACCAACCGGTGATTCAAATCTAACCTACTAAACAACGAATCTTCATCTTATAGATATTGGAATCGTTTGTCCTGATGGTAAGCTCTGTTCTCGTACAAATGGAACAATTTTCCAGACTAAAAGCAGACACATAACAAAATACCGTTAATACGCTGTAGGTTTTCCCGCTTAATTTCGTATTTCAAGGCTCTGAAAGTCAATATTTGTGGGCAAGATACCAATCTTTGACAAAAATGATCTTTGTTTTAAGCAATATTAAATGAAAGAAACCCGAAATTAACTGAGAAAACCCATATGTATATTAATATTTATTGACAGTGTATTGCGTTTCAGTACTACTTTTTCCTTGTGTTCATGGAAACGCAGTCAAATAATGTCGAAAGACGAAAATTCCTGGTGTTTCGGTGCCAGGAATATCCTGTTTAATAGCATTGTGCTGCGATTGCAATCCAGTTCACATTGCAGAAACGTTTGAGGTAGTCTGCACGAAATTTGGGTGTTTTTATTACACAAGAAGTCTACACGCCTCCTGGAAGCTTGTAGAAATGTCGAACTCTACTCTCCTTTGATAAAACTCCTAAAACAGCTAGGTTTCAATTCTGGTTTTCCCAGCATGTGGTGTAAAATATCTGTGGTGGTTTGGACGATAAAAATCAAGCTTATTTAACTCCCCTAATTTCCATTACATTGTTTTGAAAGTGTTCTGCGTCCCAATGAAAACACGGAGAAGACGAATTCAATTGCAACCCAAAAGAGCAGATCGAGATTTATCTCGATTTTTCAAAGGATCACATTCTTTTTTTGAAACCGTCTGAACGGTCTGTCGTCCACGTCCAGCTAATAGTTTCAGCTTTCGGAAGTTAGATGCAGCACATACAGTTTAGTACGTATCATGTGGGAGAACGTTAAGATTCAAAAACAGCATTCGATTATAAACGGTATAGGAAGGAATAGGTAAAAGGTAAAATAGGTAAAGTTTTTGGCTCTGCTGAGCTGTAAGACTACAAATGTGGGTCGGCGTAACCTCAATCCCATAAATTACTTATGGTGAGCATTGCAAGTCGAGATTACGGGTTGCACAGCCAGGTTCCGACAGACTCTTCCATTAAGCAGGCTTAATTCGAACATTACGAGCTTTTACAATGCATGAAAGAAAGCCTTGTTTGAGGGACTTCAATTAAGTCACTTACCTTGACATAAGACATGAACAAACAAAGTCGCCAAAAAACATAAAGTAGAGAGACAATGTACCATATTGCAGACTGGTCACAGTGTACAACTATAAACGCGAGTCACACAGCGTCTGCTCCCTGCTGTCCAGTATTAACGTTAACGAAATTAAAGATTATAGCGCTGTAGAAAAGTTGGATGAAGTTCTTCAGTGTTTGAAATTATATCAACTGCGGATTTAAATCTACTAAATGAACAACGAATCTCCACTTTATATACATTCCACTCGTTCATTCCGATGGCAATTTTTTTTCCCGGGGAAAGCAGCGATTTTCCGGACTAAATACAGACAATGAAGAAAATACTGTTAAAACACGTGTCAAATTATTAGGATTCTGAGCTGGAGTATACGGTCGTTTCCCCCAGCGCAGTGTCCATGGAAATACAGTCAAACAATGTAAAAACACGACGTTTCCTTCAAAATTCCTGTTGTTTCGGATGTCAGGAGTATCTCGTTAAATAGCAAAGTGCCATTAGCGACATAAAAGTCAGATTGTGGGGAATTTCCGAGGTAGTCGGGACAGGATCTGTTTAATTACACAAAAATAGTCTCCACTCCGCATTGAAACTTCCACACCCACAATTATGACCTTCACAACGGTTTGGTTTCCTGAGCTTTGCATTGAAATAATGTTGGGCATTAATAGGAAATACAAGAAGAAATCAAGTTCATTTTACACCTCCTATGTTCATTCTCTTCGAGTGGAACTGCAACGTTCTTCTGAAAATAGCAAGAAAACGAATTAATCCATAACTCCCACCAGATTTTCACTCGTCTTAATTGTCAATCATCCACGCTTAGTCCTTTAGTTCCAGTTTTTGGAAGGTAGACAGCATGCTACACCGATGGGATGAGTTTGCTGTTGATGTTACCGTTTAGTACATGTCATGTGGAAGAATTGTGAGGCACATGCACAAAACTTGGAGATTCAAAACACACTTCGGTAATATGAGGTACATGTATTGAAAGGAATAGATACATAATAGTTTTGGCTCTGCTGAGCTGTAAGGCCCCAAATTTAGATTAAGGTAATCGCGGTTCCATAAAGTAATCGCGGTGTGCTTTACGAAGGAAGTCGAGCTAGCCTACCGGTTAAAAATACAGGCCATGTGTTGACAAATTCTTTCATTAGTTGGTAGTTCGAGCAGAGGTATTGCAATTATAACTTTTATCCAGTTTATGTGACGAAGTCCCCCCACTTAATTTAATTTTAACACCCAGGTACATTGTAACACTTATCGGTGTGCAAAGTAACACCAGGGCGTGCAAAGTAACACAGGTAATGTTAAAGTAACACCCTATGGTGTGATCATCTGAAAGCACTAAAAAGTATTGATTTTCACACCAGAGTTTTTGCAATGCAGTTGTTTTTCCACTATCAACCTCGTTACTAGTCATGGTCAGGGTCAGATTTTTTAAAAAGTGTAAGAGGTACTGTGCCTACAGGCCGTAGAGGATCTAATATCCCGTATAAGTGCCAGTGCTGCGTATTGATGCACTGATGCTTAAAGGCGCATTTCCATATGTGCGTTAACACTCATGTCGAACGTTGCGTATCCGTCAAATTCATCGCTCCCGGGGCGATTTCGACGGCCGAACACAACACACATAAGTGTTGTGTTAATAAAGTAAATATGCAATTAAGCCGAGGCCTACCGAACACTTAATCCTATATTGTGTATGTGGACACTACAAAGGGAGGACAATATTCTGGTCATTTCACTGACTTCTGCCAGCATTCTGCAGCCCTTAATGTATTGCAACGGTGTACCACCCCCACAAATTTACAGTGCTCCCCATTTGCCGCCTACTAAATAAACAAACCATAACAAACCAAAACATAAAATAATCCACAAACAAAAATAAAATGCTGGTGCCCGCCTTTGTACCCCCAACTGGGAAACTCCTAGCTACACCACTGCGCTATTGACGTCTGACAGGGTGCATGGTTCCATGTTTCCAGCCTGCTGAGGTAAACGTGGATCTAAAACATGGAAGAATATTCTTACGGAAAGGGGAACTGGGACATTCTTATGTATTTTTTAAAAGGTCTCTCTGAGTGGTGTGGCTTTTCACAGACTTTGGGAAGAAAGGGAAATGAACTTGCACAAAGACATTGAAAATCAAAGTAATTATAGCCTCTTTGGGGCATTGTCCCCTTCCCCAGGGGCTTTTGCTGACTGAATGATAAGCAATGAACATTTGATTGGTTGTTTCAATCTAATAATAAATGTCAGTTCTATTATAAACTAAGTAAATTTAGATACCATTTTAGCGGTGTTGGGCCTGAATGGGAGATCTAATTACAAAGGTAGGTGGGTACAGCCCCCACCCACGAGAATCACGCCTGGAATGTCATTGCAAATTTTAGAATTCAAGAATATATGGAATTTTTCAATCTAGATAAAGGAAATACAATTAGGATTTTATTCCGTTATTTTGTTTATGAAAATAAAGTGTTATCAAGGGAATACGACGTGATGGGTTTCCAGAATAAATGGTAGAATAAATGTTTCGACAACCCACTTCCTCTGTGGAATTTCACTTTTATTACTCAAAATCTTTGTGAGTGGTGTGACGTACACCAAAACACAAGCTTGCCACGCCGCATGGGGTTTAAGCTGGGAAAAGCCGTGTGCTAATACGTGGGTATGATTGCAAAAAGTTGTGTGATCTTGTCGTTAGATGGGTTCTCAGATGCAGATAGGTTTCTGCCTTTTTTCGTCCTAACTTATCAATGAGGGCTAGCGAAATTCAATCAAGTAATTCAGGAACACGTAGGCAAAGCACTTTACAGCGTCGTCCATGTTGCACTAGCCCAGCAGGAAAGTGTGCAGCTAGCTCCGTATGGTACAGATTGTGTCGCACCCTGACGGCCTTTCTGGGATCCATAATATCAAATCGGTTCGCGAAGTTTGCCTCCTACGTCACAGAATTTCAATGGTAAAAACTGGAAAGAGGGCTTCAATTTTGGGATGGCAAACACAACTAATTCAACACATCAATCAGTTTTGCTTTTCATTCACATCTCAATTGGAATTATGGAATAAAATGAGTTTTGGACAAATTTTAATTTCCCTGTTCCTTCAAAGTTTCCCGTTCGCCACATGACAAATTTTGCATTCATTTATCCACCATGGTAAACCATGGCGTAAGAGAAAATATTGACATATCATTTTACTGCTCAACTCTCTCTAGATATATCGAATGAGGAAAGGTTGGGATAATTGTTACAGGGGCAAGTTGCTACCTCGCTCTTATTCTTATAGTCACAGTTCCCAAATACCTGTGTGCATCTGATGCCACCGGGACCACTCCATTGCAATGTCGTTTTGGGAAAAAAAATCGCGACCGGGCCTCCTTGTAGCGTTCACTTAATAAAAATAACAGCCAATGTCCTGGTTTTTTTAATTGCAATTGCCAGATATGTACTACATTAAGTAGGAAAACGTAATAGTACATTTATCTAAGTCCTGAGAAAACAACATCCGCAAATAAAATCAAACATGTCTGGATTGCGAGTAAGGCTCTTTATTTTTTTGCTCCCGACGTCATTTTAATGAGCCTGAAGCTGCATTTACTTTTGAATTTGCCCCAATCCCCACACCAAAAGCTGGAAACGTCTCTGCGTTCGAACTTTGTCCGCAGGAAGAAACATAGGCAGGTAGCTGTGGGGACACCTGTTGATTCCTGGAAACGAGGTTGATAATGCTGAGAAAGGATACTCAGCCGGAGATCCGAATATCTTAGTCTTCTTAGTTGGCTGTTGTATGATGGCCCTTACAGGCCCATTCATGTGGACTTGGGTTTTAAATTTATATTCAGTAAGGAATTTTTCACTCTTTTCACTGCATGTTAATCATAGTTGAGCCACCTGCTGGCTTTGCTGGCAAAATTTGACCCTGAAGGTGTTGCAAAAGAGAGCTCTATATTGAGATCAGTGGGTTCTAAGACGATTAAAATATCAAAACATCTGCTGTGCAAATTACTCTCTGAACATTATTGAGAGTGTCTGGATTGATCACATAGAGGATCAGTACAGGCAAATTGTTCTATGACTATAAAAATGAATTGCGAGCTCTCAGATGCAATCGCCCTTGGATAGCCTCTGTTTTGTGACACTGTTCCACTGATAACAGATTTGAAATCGAACCTCGTCCGTGGTTTCTTGTAACGAAAGGATGCAAACATGAGACTGAAGAGGAAAACCGTGTACCAACTTTTGAAAAATGGTTATCAGTGTTCATGGGAAGATAAAAGGGGATTTTGCTAAGATGAAACATTACTGATTTCTTTTTCAGAGATAATGTTAGAAAAAATACATTAGGGGAACCCATCATTCTAGAATCGCATTACCAATAATTACTGCTGTGTGATCGTTTCAATGTCCCCTCCCCCAAAAAATACAAAAACAAAACAAAACGTGTCAAATTTCTAAAGCCCACAAGCAGAAAATGGCAATCATTTACTTCATTACATTTTAAAATTAAATTTTTCCCAAACATAAAGTTGCAGCATTTCTGGTTATTTTTGCTTTAGATTTGTTTGCCACCAAAAAAGGAATACGTTGTCTCACCATTTACAGGAACCTAACGTTTTACAATCCACTAACCATACGTTTCTACATCCCACAATCAGTTTAATTGTAACAGCAGACGGCAATAGAATTTGATGGTCGATGTTTAGGTTTTCCGTGGGAACTATCCAATAATAATTACTGCAGCTCAGTATTCCAAAGGTGCAATGTAGGTAATATTTAGAAATAAGTACGAATTTTATCTGCTGGTTTTCAAACGGGTGTAACTTATCCACCTGATGTTATGTGGCTTGTGTGAAAAATGCCTATGGTATATTGAACTCGCGGTTCAAGTCTGCAACGATAACAACCCTATTACTTCTGATGATCAAAGTCTTTTCACAGTTTTCGGATAGGATGCAATGGGAATGGTCGCTGTATACACTGATAAGATCGCAAATATATGGGCGTGGATATCTCCATATCCACAAGGCAGTAGTAATTGACCTTTTCCTTAATTTAAATATAGTTAAAACGAGTGTTAAGAACATCTTGAAGTTAAGTCACATATTTACGGGTGGGTCAAATCTTTTTAGACTTTTCAAAGCGTTTTTATCCATGCTATATTGACAAAACACACGAGTGCTACTTCGTGAAAACGAAAGTCGTTTTATTATGCATCAGTCTACGATTTGCGCGCACACACTTAAGTGCTACTTCGTGAAACCAAAATTGAAGTAGCACGCAAGGGAAGTTGAGTGTTACTTCGGGGTGTTGGTGACGAAATGTAGGCTTGGCCGGTCTCAAACGTAAGTTACGGGTCGTATATTAGTCGCGTCCATTCGCCTGAGCCGGTTAAGCTAAGCACATATTTATATTCATTGATTTATACCGTTTTAGTCAGTGTCTCAGAAGAAGTCAATGCATGATGACTTTGTAACGATTTTGTTCTTGAATTTTACTTTCATTTTCCCGAATACCCCTGTCTACTTTATGCTATATTCCTTGTGAAAGTTGTCCAAAAGAATCTTCTTTTACGGACTTGGTGCACTTGTGATTTATGATTGATGGAGTCTTCATTTTTATAAGCACTTCCAGCGGGAGGTTAATACACAGTCAAGTTGGTCGTTGTTGAATAAGGGGACTGTCTGCCGTTCTTATGAAGAATTGTGTTTTTTATTCATGTTGTGCGTTTCAATATCTATATGTATTTTTATTAAGCAATTCTTTCTTATAAATGATTATGCAGGTGTGAGATGTAATAAAGATGAAAAGGGTTTACCCCCAGAGGAAATTTGAGAGTAAAAATCCAGAGACAATACATGATGTCACATCCTAACGAATTTTGTATTGTTATTGCAACTGGCAAGAATCTACCACGTACAGATAATAAATAGACATAGCCTAAAAATAAACCAGTGGCTTACTCTTTTAATAATGAACGCAAGAGGTTACGATGTACAACGTTTTTGTTAGAGGTTTAACCCTGAATGGAATAGATTAAATAGTTATGCTTATTTTGTTACAAAATAGTAATTGATATTCACAAAGTAGAATATAAGACTAAAAAACAATCTTCATACCAAATATGTGCTCCGCTCTGCGAAAAAGGGTATTAAGGGACGCTGTGCTATGTCCTGCTATGGGTTTTTTATGTGGACAGGGATTATTTTTAACTTCTTAGTTTTTAGCTTCTATCGTATCAGTGCTCTTTGACAAGAAACCTAACTGTTGCCATGGATGTCAAGAGAGAATTTCTTCTTGGCTGGTATGTTTTTCCATTTCCTGTGTTTGTGTTAATGTGTATGATATGATTATGCAAAAATCAGTGTATCCCTTGATTGCAAAATCAACAGGGTTCAAACCTACACCAAAATAAAGCTTATAATGCAACCAAATCGAACGTGTATGTAACTCATTTTGAAAAACAAAGCCCCATTACACCCATTTTTCTTGAGCCGGTCACATATAAGAGATTTGACATGAAACCCTACTTGAGGTTTATATGAATAAAAATAAAGGCTTATAGCAGGTACTGTACATTAAGTTTAAACTTTTAAATAGAAAGAATAATAAATAATTCAAATAGCTCAAATAAATCAATAGTTTAAATAGTTAGAACGATTTCAATAGAACCCCCTGTTCACTGGGCCCATGAAACATTCCAAATACCATCTTAGCTCCCTGGGGAGTATACATCACAATGCTGCCATTATCGGCGCAAAACAGCTAAATCAACTGCAATAACCATCTATGCGCTCACAGGTACCCAATGACTCTTTACATTTACCCCATGACGCCTCACAGGTACCCAATTACCCCTGGGTGGAGAAAGGCAATGGGTGACAAAGTGCCTTGACGAAGGGCACATGCATCATGATCCCAGGCTGCATTCAAACTCGCAACCTGCTCTACCCATGGACTACGTATCCAAAGCTCTTAACCACAAGGCCACGGCACTCCACGATAATGATATCGATTGTATGCATTGGTGCTTCGTATTCTTGGGTAAGACCAACTCACCAGTAGGCGTAGGCGTCGGTGTCGCTGTCAGTGTTGGTATGGATGTCGGTGGGAGTGACTCTGTCGTTAAAGATTCCCTGCACCTTCTTCTGACTTCACTAAAACTGCAGTAGTAGTTCTGATCACACTGCTCTGAAATATACCAACCAACACAGAAAGTTGTTCTTTGTCTGATTTTAATTACCTGCTTTTACAAACTATGAAAGAAAGCCTTGTTAAGGGGACTTTAAAGCATTTACGCTGACTTAAGACATGAACAAACATCGTCGTCAGAGAGCACAAAGTACAAAGCCAATGTACCAGCTTGCAGACTGTGTATGTTATTAAACCACCAATGCAGATTTCTGTGAAAAAATTGTGCGAAGGTCTTCCGTGCTTAAAATTAAACCAACTGGTGATTCAAATCTACTAAATAACGAATCTTCATCTTATAGATATTGGAATCGTTTGTCCTGATGGTAAGCTCTGTTCTCGTACAAATGGAACAATTTTCCAGACTAAAAGCAGACACATAACAAAATTCCGTTAAAACGGTACAGGTTTTCCCGTTTAATTTCGTACTACAATGCTCTGAAAGTCAATATTTGTGGGCAAGAGACCAATCTTTGACAAAAAATGGTCTTTGTTTTAAGCAATATTAAATGAAAGAAAGGCGTAATTAACAAGAAAAACCTATATGAATATTAATATTTATTGATAGTGTATTACGCTTGAGTACTGCACTCTCCATATATGGAAATGCAGTCAAACAATGTGGAAAGACGACGTTTCCTTTAGGTTTCTGGTGTTTCGGTTGCCAGGAGTAATCTGTTTAATAGCAGCGTACTGCGAGTGAAATCAAGTCCACATTGTGGGGAATTTTCGAGGTAATCTGCAACGAAATGTGGGTGTTTTTAATACACAAGAAGTCTACACGCCTCCTGGAAGCTTCCCTTCTAGAAATGTCTCCTTTATCAAAATTCCCTTCACAGCCACGTTTCAAGTCGTGTTTTCCCAGCATGTGATGTCAAATATCTGTGGTGGTTTGGACGATAAAAATCAAGCTTATTTAACTCCCCTAATTTCCATTACATTGTAATGAATCTGTACAGCGTCCTAATGAAAACACGGAGAAGACGAATTCAATTGCAATCCAAAAGAGCAAATCGAGATTTACCTCAATTTTTTAAAAGGATCACATTTTTTTTGAAACCGTTTGAACGGTCTGTCGTTCACGTCTAGTCTATAGTTTCAGCTTTTGGAAGTTAAATGCAGCATTTGAGGAGTTTACTGTTGATTCTACAGTTTAGTATGAAACGTTGAGATTCAAAAACAGAATTGGGTAATAATTATAAGGTATAGGAAGGAATAGGTAAAAGGTAATATAGGTAAAGCAGAGACTACAAATTTGGGTAAGAGTAACCTCGATTCCATATATTAATTATGGTGAGCATTGCAAAGGACGTCGAGTGTACGGGTTGCACAGGTTCTGACATACTCTTCCATTAAGAAAGCTTAATTCGAACAGAGGTATGAGCAATTAGAAACTTTTGTCCGGATTGAAGGGCATCACCTACAAGTTATGTTGCTACATCAACCTCGTTATCAGTCATGGTCAGTGTGAGATTAATTAATAGGTGCAGGAGGTACTGTGCCTACGGGCCGTATAGGCTCTAATGTCCCGTACAGGCACCGGTGCTGCATACAAATGCTCCGACGCCTGAGGCCTATACGGAACATCGGTGCCTTGGACCTACCAAACATTTAATCTTGTCCCATAAAGATAATACTAAGGGTGATTTGGCTGACATTTGCCAACCTTCTTCCATTTTTCCATCTGTCTGGCTCCCTGACCAAAACTTCCCTGACGTCTTTTGATAAAATTTGAGGTCTGGCACAACCAATGGATCGTGACGCAACATGTCATGGGTTACTAGGAAAGCCCTGAGTGGCACTCCTATGTACTTTAGATGTACATGAAGGCTGTTAATGTCGGCGGTCACTGAAAACATGCAAGAAACTCCATAAAGTGCGTATGAACGAGCAACATTCTCTTGCATGTGGGCAATAAGCATACGAAAATGTCTCATTTGCGTAGACATAGGCAAATATACCGGAATTATGAACGATGCTATCCAAAAAGGACGGGACGAGTTCGGAGTGTGTTTCGGAAACTGGAGGAACCCCCCCCCTTTGGTCACGTGGACATTGAGGTATACTGGAACCTTGATTCCGCAAGGGTAGTTGGAATCATCGGGTCTGGTATCCAGACAAAGTTAGTGGTAGGCCTCGACATTCTAAAGTCAGGAAAGAGCAATATTCTGGCCATTTTTCTGAATTCTGCTGGCCTACTTATGAGTAAGTAGAGGGCCTCTACATTCCAAAGTGAGGACTTCGTGTGGCTGCTGGTAACGTTGATGGCTCGCAGTAGACATAAACACGTGACTGTGTATTGATGATTGAAATGCTATAGGGTGCATGGTTGCCCATGAGGCCAAACAGCTTAGGTAAAGGTGCATCCAAAACAAGGGGCATATTTTTCGGGAGGGGGATTTATTATGTAATTATAGAGTTTTTCTGAATGGAAAGGTTAATATCTGAGTTTTTCCTCCCTTTGAGAAGAAAGGCAAATGACCTTGCACAAATACGTAACCTTTCTCTTGTCATATTCCAAAGACAAATTTATTCTTGCCTCCTTAGGGATATGTCCCCTCCCCCGAGTTGGCTTGGAATGACTTCACGATAAACCCGATTTGTTATTTCTATTTAATAAAACAAATCAGCCGCACTATAATCTTAACTTTTTTTGGATCGTTTTCAGTAGTTGTTGATTTGCAGATGCTATTAAGCTGCAGGGGCGGGACCCCACCCCGAGAATCCTAGCAATTTTCACAAGTAAAAAAGAATGCAATGTTTCAATTCAAAATGGGTTAATCAAACTTGAAACATAATGTTTAATAACTTGATTGATTTCTGTAATAGGTAGGAGAAAAAAGTTTTGACAAGCCACTCCCTCTAGTCTGCGGAATTTTATCTCTATTATCCAAAATCTTCGCAAGAGGTTTAATGTACACCGAGTGAGGCCTACAGGCTCGACAGGTTGCGAGAGTTTTTGTTTGGTAAAAGTTTATCAACTATCGCGTATCGCTATGTTTACGTAACGAAGCCCGTTAGTGCAAATATACATTTTATTGCGAAATAACGCAATAGTATTGCAAAATAATGCAATACATTTGTGCAATAACGCAAAACGTTTGCGAAATAACGCAGTAAGTTTGCGAAAAACCGCAGCAGTTTTGGTAATCCGAACTGCTGCGTCTGCTCCAGTATGAAAAGAGCAATATCAACCATCAATGACTTGTTCTTTCTCCTGGGCAATCCCTAATAGGTTAAACTTCGTTTTAGGGTCCCTTAGGAAGATACCAAGATTTGCTGTCAAAAACCACAGTATGCGCTCATAACTCAAACCAGCAGAGAAGTAGAAGGTTACGAGTTTTGCGTAATGTCACACTTAGCTTTCCTCGAATACTGTTTCGCGGGAAATCACCCCACCACTCAGTGTCCAAAGAATCGTTGTGTCATTTTCAAAGGTATGGCGTTATTTTGAAAAATTATTGAATTGGAACTGCTGCATTTTGGGGCTTAAGACTGGCCTTTCATAATTTAGTTTGCCAACTACGAACTCGAAAATAAACCGATCGTTTGAAATCAGCCCGCTGACAGCTGCTGTGATTTCATTACCCCAGTAAGAATGCAATCATAGTCAAAATCTACAATGCTGTACTATTACAAAAGGCTATGCTACATTTTTCAAAAGACAGGCATTCTGAATGTATCGATGAACCAAAAATAGAATGATGTGAAATCCACTGGTTTGCTTTCTTTAAAACACTATCAATCAATGAAGTTCGATAGAAGTTCAACGTCCTCAAAACAAATGATTGTGTTGTCTTGATCTACATAGCCTAATTTTAAGCTTAACACTTTTATTAGTACAGGTCTAAGACCATCAGCTTTTTCCTTGGCATCTTCACCGTAATGTAGCCAACCTGACAAAAACTACTGAGGCTACATTATAGTGAAAGGCTGATGCAATACTAATATACAATAAACAGGTAAGCTGTCTTAAGCTGACTTTAGATAAACAGGAAAAATAATCACTTTGCATAAAACATCACTACTTTTGTATACGGAATGAAATATGAACTGAAGAACTCAAAATTGTAAAAGCTATATCTCATCATGCGTCGATCTTAAAAATTAACTTTGCATACCGGAAAATCCCCATGGAAGTGATTTAACCACGGTATCTTAGCTGTAACACTAGCTTGCTTCCACAGGCAGTGGAAACCAAACACTTTTCTAAACCTTGTCCTGTTGGCTTTAAAGGTGTTGTGTAACAAAGCAAAGTGACAAAGCAACGACGGACCCAGAACCAAATTTTCGGAAGGTAAAGCTTGTTTTTGAAGGAGGTAAAACTCGTACAAAGATTTTAATTGTACTTGATTTTAACTTTTCTCGTCTTTCTGAGGGATAAGGCTACATTGTGAGGACTTTTTCACGCTTTTCGAAGGGATTACATAAACTACACAAATTTGCCTTGTGTTGTTTTTCATGTGGTGGGGCTGCCGATCGCTCAGGGGTGGCGGTCTGTCCGCCACTTAAGGAGGATTTAAAACCGAATCAAGGCGGGAAAAAGAAAGGGAGAGCGGCGACAGACGGACGGCGACGTGAATATCAACTGGAGCCTCACGCTTTTGCATGTAAGATTGACCGGCTCGATACTTATTACTGAATCGTAGTGACTGGAAATAAGTTAAGCCAAGTGGAGCCATCTTAAATGAGGTGGACAGCCTATGCATATGTAGAAGGTACGCAATACAGGATTCGGATCAGCTGTTTGTGGCTGTCTTGTTAGTTCAGGGCGACATGTCCAACGGCACGAGGCAGGCAGAAAACGTTTGCCCGCGGTCGCATGGTGGCGCTATGTCGCCTGAACGGGACTACCTGGACCTTTACCTTACATCTACTTTTAAGTTAGGAGAAGCGTAAGGGCATCAATTGTATAACAAAGTCGTGCCCAAAAGAGTATGCAATATGGCCACTTCTGGCCAACAAACGTCTAGGAAACATTTTGTCACGTGCAGGGCCCACCTAAAAGCACGCAATTCAAAGGTAGCATTAAAATGAGCCTGATAATTATTAATATTTACTACTGAAGTCTTTTCGGTAATGAAACCGAAAGGATTTCTCAAAATTGCCAAAAGCGCTGTGGTTACATGTTTTTGTGTTGGGAGAAAAACCCCAGAGGAATATTTTAGGACAGCCCAGGCAATCAGGTAGGAACTGAAAACCCAATGGAAAAATCCCTAGCCTACTGCAGCCTAGCTTCAAACTTTCACAAACAGAGCGTGTTGAGCCACATGTATTGGTAATTTTTAACAGTTTTTTCTATCCAAAACTGACATACCACAAGGTTCAAGATTCAGCTCGATCAAGTAGTTACAAGCCTGAAATATTTTAATCCATGCATCTGTAAAAAGTGAGTGGAAGACAAAAAATATTAAATATCTCCCCCGTACCCCATCGGCCAACGCCTTTGACCCCATCAGCACAAAGCCTTTCAGTGTTCTGTTACTAGGTTACCTTAATTTATTGGAAAATAAATACACTGTGAGCTCTAAAAGTTCTCTTTATGAAATATGAAGCCGAACTTCTGGCATTGTTTATTGATGACGTTTCCCAAGGCCAGCGAACCGCAGAAGAACACCGACACTCTTCCCTTATCCTCGTCCTTAATCTTCTTGAAGAGCTGCAATAAAACAACAAAACATACTCGGATTTATGTCCACTTTCAACTCAATCATTTACTACGACATCTTAAATGGTAAACGAAGGTTTTTCCCGTGCAAGAATAAAGACAAGTTAAACTGTAAATCGACTTAAAAAGGGTATTTAATTCTGGTCACTTTTGTTCAAAGTCTGTGATATAACTCGTAAATTTTTTATTTCATATGGGAATATTACACACACAAATATTACATCCTACTTTATTTTCAACCCAACGCAATTAAGCCTGAATTACCTCAGCCCAGCCAAAACATTCCAAAGCAAGTCGATATAAAGTTATAAAAGTGCAAAACCAGCAAAAAAAATGTGTGAATGTGCATGTACATGCAAATCCCCTGCAAGGAAGTACGTACAGTGGCAAATAACAAGGTAATAACAAAGTTTCATTTCGTTTCGAAGGCACCATTTTAGTCTTGAAAGAAAAACACAAACACTTCATTTTTGCGTCTTTCGTTTCGGAAAGATAGTAATTGATACCCTTTTTGTTCCAATTTTGTTGATTTTTTCACCTTATTCCAGTTGGGTCTTCCTGCCTGCAGCTTAGTTCGTAGTCCAGTCAACAAGTCCCTGTTTTCCTGCTCATGGACCAAGTCTAGCGCCATCTGGAGGCCAAAATTCTTCATGTCAAAGCGCTGTATGCCTGTCATGAATAGAGGGATATCCAAGAACCGATCCAACGAGTACTGACTCTGCCCCTGCTCCAGATTCAACAGCATGTCTACGAACCACTCAAAGGCCGTGTGGTTTCGATTCAACCAAATAAAATCCACCTGCAACAAGTAACTTGCGTTAGAAATGATGCAAAACAAAATACTCCTTAGTGTAATCAAAAGCATTTGCTAACGATGTGGTATAAACTATGCATGCTATACCACCACAATAAGTACCTCGGTCCTCTGATTTAGGCCACTAACAAGAACGTGCATTCATTCTACATGATTGTCGATTCAGCTGTTCGATTTGGTAAGTAAGTCATCAAATTGCAGGCTGATTTTCTGTCAGTTCCTCGCTCCTTTGCCGGTATATTTTACCTTTTCTGAGTATGGGGTACAGACCAGTCCACCCGTTGTCTCTGCCTGCTTTTATTTCTGTACCGCCCTTTTCAGGCTTTAATCAGAAGACGGCTAGTTTGAATCGTGCTTACTAAATCAATTTTATCCATTGAACACTATAGAATGGGAAAGTACCTGAATTTTGGGGGATGATTAGAGTTTTTCTAATAAAGATTAATTTTCATAGGGCCATAATCTTTTCCAATAAGCTGGAATTACCTAGTGCTGCACATAAAATAGTAATAAGTTTCGTTCCCACACAACAGTCATAAAAAGTGCGGGTCTCCTCACTTTTGATTCAAGATGGCCGACTTGTGCTCCTACCTTCTTGACCCTAAGAGCCTGTTTCTCTCGCTCTTCGTCCACCCAGGTATGTTGACAGTTAGGGCAAGTCGTGACAATACTCCAATGTCTGCACATGATAGACTGCATGATGGAAGCAAACGGAGTGACACCGATACCAGCCCCGATCAACACGGCGTGCTCAGACTCAAAGACGCTGGTGCTTGGTGTTCCGTAAGGACCTTGAATGTGTACCTAAAAGCGGCAAGCAAACTATGACTCGATTTAAGTACATATACTGACTAAAGACATACTTGGAATTTCTATGAAATTCACGGCAAATGCCCTCATTCCAATTAACGCTCGTCTCCCACATTTGTATTTTGCTCCGTAAAAGTGTTCTTTTCGAATAAGATTTGCAATTTAGGGATTGGTAAACAAACGGAAACACACACCACTGAGAACTATTCGGGGCCGAAGAAATGCGTGGGATATTACTCGAAAAACACAGACGATAGGCCCTACTCACATTTCCACAATTTCCTTTCCCACTTACTTGTATTTTGTTGTTGGTATTCATATAAAGTAGGACCTGTGGTCTGAGGCTATCTTTGGAGACTTGTCCAATTGAAGTCATCATGCTCAGACTGGTTTGTTTCACCAAGTCATTTTCCTGACGTACAGCATGTTCCCGTTTTGATATTTTTTCACCTGACGTTTCCACTTCAGGAATGGCCGCGTTATCCTCACTCTAAATATCAAATTAATTATTGTATGAAAATAAAACTTCTTGAAACAAAAAAGACCTTTTTCTATCCATCAGTCAAAAGTTTAAAAGGTTTCGTAAAAAGGTTACTCCGGTAACAAAATTCGCCGAACTAAATTGGACTAATTCTCCAGGGGATACGTTATATACCACACAAATACATCAGTACTCGTGCACTAGCCTGCTGATAAAAATACAGTTTAAATTTTCAACTCTGACCTCTTTTCCAGTTTCTTCAGCTACTTTTCTAACATCTGCCGACTGGTCTTCATGTCCTCGGTCTTCCTTGATCTCGCTTAATTCTACTAACCTCTCATCAACCTCTGGAATCCTGCTAGGGAGCGAGGTCTTCTTCCATTGTACAACGGTTTGAGGATCCACATCAGCGTTGAAGCTAACTCTGCGGACTTTCATGAAAGACGGCGGTTCTACCTCGTCGGGACTCGTGGGGGAGTCGTCGGTAGCGACCCTAACAACCGTGTCGTCAACCTCACCCGCACGAGGCCCTTTGGGATCATCTGACAGTGATGTAGAGTTGGAAGTCTTGCAGTCGTCTTGCGGTGATATCTCGAAGCCATTGTTGACATGCTGACCGGCATCAGACGGAGGGTTTCTGCCATGGGTGGATAGCGAACCACCAGGTCGAAGACGAAGGGAAGATTTGACTCGATTGGACTTCTTTTTTGTGTTGGACTGCATGTCATCGAAGAAACGGTAGAGGCGCTTGGTCCAGTTACCAGCAGACCGAATATGAAGAGACAGAATGCCTATCAAAAATGATAACATCTCAGATTTTATTATAAGGAGTCCTCGAGTAACTAATTATGATATTTTTATAGTGACAAATATTAACTGTGTAAATACAGATGCACATTTCGTCAAAAGAAATTGATTCGAACCTCGTCATTAATGCAGCTTTTAGAACCATAAAAGTATACTCCTTTGATTGAAGCTAAGGTCTTGTAATGCTGCATGATAACATGGCAAAATAACAAAGTGATGCTTTTTTTCCCTTAAAATGAAAAATGTTATCTATTGCTCTTAGGTTAACGAAGCATGGAACTGAAACGGGTATTTGTGTTATTTGACCATAACACTGAAAAGTCCATATTACTGACAGACGTTTTGGCCAAGGGCTATTGGAGTATCAGTTTAATAAAAATAGTAGTCAACGTCCTGGTTGCTTTAATTACAGTTGCCATATTTTTTCTTCATTAAGTAGGAAAGAATAATCGCACATTTATCAAAGCCCTGAAAAAACAACATCAGCAAATAAAAGCAAAGATGTCTGGATTAAAAGTAAGGATTTTGATTTCTTTTGCCCCTGACGTCATTTTGAATGAGTATGACGTTGCATCCGGTTTTGAATTTACCTCAACCCCCACACCGAAGGCTGTCAACGTCTCTGCGTTCGAACCTCGTCCGCAGGAAGAAATATAGGCAGGTAGCTGTGGGGACACCTATTGATTCCCAGGAACGAGGTTGCTAATGCAGAGAACGGACTCTTACAGGCCCCTGTTCGTGTGGACTTGGGTTGTAAATTTATACCAGAGGTATTTTAAATTAGCTGAAAAACTTTCAAGTTTATCGCTCAATATTCATCGACACTCGAACAACACTTGTACCGAGAGTAGGGGCAGCCATTTTTTTGCAAAATTCAGCCAAAGAGGCCTCATTTTTTGCGCAGGGTGTTCTGAATGCTCCTACCAAGTTGTTACGGATATTTCGTCTAGCAGTGAGTTTACACTGAAAAGCAAACGTTTGCAGAACATTCAATTCAACATCAATAAAGAAAGTATATTTAAGCGTTTTGTAAGGACTATTTCACTCTTTGTAGCGCATGCCGACCATAGTTAAGCCACCTGCTGGCTTTGCTGGCAAAATTTACACTGAAGGTGTTGCAAAAGAGAGCTCTATATTGAGATCAGTGGGTTCTAAGACGATTCAAAATATCAAAACATCTGCTGTGCAAATTATTGTCTGAACATTATTGTACCATTGAGAGTGTTTTGATTGATCAGTACAGGCAAATTGTTCTCTGACTATAAAAATGAATTGTGAGTTCTCAGATGCAATTGCGCCTTGGATAGCCTCTGTTTTGTGACACTGTTTCACATGACCGAAAAAAATCTCCTGAAATTTTATAAGGCCACAAGCAGAAAATGACACTAATTTCCTTCATTTGCATTTAAAAATACAATATTTGTGCTTTAGATTTGCTTGCCACCAAAGAAGGAATACGTTCTCTCCCGACATTTACCGGAACCTAACGTTTTCGCGGTTTTCCTGAACGGAATATGACGGGAAAAGCAATCATCTTTTCATCTGTTTTACAATCCACTTACCATACGTTTCTACATCCCACAATTAGTTTACATAATTGTGACAGCAGACGGCAATAGAATTTAAATTTGGATGTTTAGGTTTTCCGTGGAAACTATCCAATAATAATTACTGCAGCTCAGTATTTCAAAGGTGCATTGTAGGTGATATTTAGAAATAAGTACGAATTTTATCTGCTGGTTTTCAAACGGGTGTAAATAATCCACCTTATGTTATGTGGGTTGTGTGAAAAATGCCTCGTGATATATTGAACTTGCGGTTGAAGACTGCAATGGAAATAACCGTATTACTTCTGATGATAAAAGTCTTTTCACAGTTTTCGGACAGGACGCAATGGGAATGGTCGCTGTATACACTGATAATATCATAAATATATGGACGTGGATATCTCTGTTTCCTATAGTAGTTTTTAAGAGAAGGGCCATCCTGGCATATCAGTAGGCCTAGTTATTCCTGTGGTAGGATGACTTGATTGAGGTGTTGGACACTCAGTTATTCCTCAACCCAAGTCTATGGAATTGGCTTTTATTAATTTAAGACAATAAATATAGGCTTGGACGGTCTCAAACCTAAGCTACGGCTCGGGGATTAGTCGCGTCCATTCTCCTGAGCCGGTCTTAAGCGTTAACTTAAGACCGGATAAGCATATATTTATTCCCATTGATATATACCGTTTTAGTCAGTGTGTCACAAGAAATCAGTGCATGATGACTTTGTAACGATGTTGCTCTAGAATTTTACTTTCATTTTCCCAAATGCCCGTGTCTACTCTATGCTATATTCCTGTGCAAGTTTACCCAAAGAATCTTCTTATACGGACTTGGTGCGCTTGTGATTTATGATTGATGGAGTGTTCATTATTTCAATCGCTTCCAGCGGGAATTATCAAATGTTAATACAGTCAAGTTGCTTGTCTGCCATACTTATGAATAATTCTTTTTGTTATTTATACATATTGTGCGTTTCAATATCTAAATGTATCTTTATTCAGTGATTCTTTTTTAAATTATACAAATGTGAAATGAAATAAAGACGAAAAGGTTTTACCCCAAGGGAAATTTGGGAGTGAATAGGAACAGAAAAATCCGGAGACAATACATGATGTCACATCCAAACGAAATTTTTATTGTTATTGCATCTGGCAAGAATCTGCCACGTACAGGTTTTTCAAGATGTATTTGAATAGGTAATAAATTACAGGTTATAAATAGATATAAAAATAAAACAGTGGCTTACTCTTTTAATAATGAACGCAAGAGAATACGATGTACAACGTTTTGTTATAGGTTTAACCCTGAATGGAATAGATTAAATAGTTACGCTTATTTTGTTTCGAAATAGTAATTGATATTTACAAGGTAGAATATAAGACTAAAAGATAATCTTCATACCAAATGTGTTATACGCTCTGCGAAAAGGGTATTACGGACACTGTTCTATTTCACACTGAGGGTTTTTTATGTGGAGAGGGTGATTTTCCTTTTCACTTCTGGTTTATTGATTTCTTCCATATCAGTTCTTTCAGAATTCATACAAAAAACCCAACTGTTGCTATGGGTGTCAAAAGACTTCCTTCTTGGCTGATTTTTTTTCATTTCATATGATTATGCAAAAATCAACATATCGTCAGATTGCAAAATGTCAAAGGGTTTGAACCTAAACCAAAATAAAGCTTATAATCCAGCAAATTCGAAAGTCTATGTTCTCATTTTGAAAAAGGTCCCATAATACCCATTTTTGTTGAGCCTATCATCTATAAGAGATTTGATATGAAATACATTGAATAGGAAATATAAAGAAGTTTCAAAAACCTATGAGGTTTCTATTAATAAAAAATAAAGGATTACAGCAGGTACTGTACATTAAGTTTACACTTTAAAATAAGAAAGAATAATAACTAATCCCTGTTCACCACTTCCCAGGTTGTATCGTGTGTAACTGGGGTGTGATCCCTGGGTACATGGTGTTTCAGGTTCAATGGCCTCTGGCTAGCGCCCCCCGAAAAGAGACATTGACAGATGGGAAGAGCCACCAACATAGGGCTGGGTAGCTCAGTTGGTAGAGCACTTGTACGGTATTTCAGAGGCTGCAAATTCTGTTCAAATCCTGTTCCAGTCAATTTCTTTGTTCATTTTTATACTCATTAAATAATTTAAATAGCTTAAATAAATAAATAGTTAAAATAGCTTGAGGCTGGAACGGTTTCAATAGTAAGGCTTTCTAAGTTTCCGTCATTGTGTCCGCATGATGTAGAGTTGTTCTCATTCCTTTTTTCCATGTCGGCCACTGCTTTTATCAGGAACTGTTGAAAAAACAATGAAAATTGGATCTTTCAGCAGGATAAATTCAAAAGGGCAACTTTGTGTTGTCCTGATTGCAGAGAGTACTTAAGAAAAACCAAGATTGGGGGGGGATTGAACATCATTCGTGTTAGGGACAAAAGACAATTCGACAAGATTAATAAGTTACAACTACTGAGTAATCTAAGCAAACGGAGTGTATTTTGTACCTTCCCCGACACTACACATTTGCATGAAAGAATAATGTTTTCAATTAAAACATAAAGAATTCAGTGCCCCCGGAATAATAATGAGAACGATTAAAGTTGTCAATTTACCTTTAAAGATCTGTTCCCTCAATACTTTTGTCAGCATTTGATACACATCATCCAATTGACCCTTCGAGCCAGGGAAGACCTTTAACGGATCGATGACGTCATTTACATCCTGTGAATAACATCAAGAAGCAAAGACAGTTTATTCACAAAAAGTCTCAGAGCTTCCTTCTGCGGTAAACTTAATACTAAAACAGTCAAACACATGTTCACTTTCTTTCCGTTTCACTTCCATTCACAGATGCTATTGTATCTGAAGAGTACATCCAAAATCCCCATTGGCTTTAATGTGATACTGCAGTTTTTGGAGACCAAACATATTAGTTAACAAGATAATTTAGGTTCATTCAGACCAAACTTTACCTTGGCTTTTTAAAAATAAATTATTTATTTATTTCTTTTATTTTGATGCTACACATTGCTTGCAGTGAATGAAAGTTTGGATGCTATGGAATAAGTGCTGTGAAAATAATTATACGTTCTTTTGGGAGTACTTGATCAAAGACTTACCGTGGAATTTATCTACATGACAAAAGTTCAAAAGACAAAAAAAATTACCTTGTTTTGTCTAGTGAACGACTTGGGTGTAGAGATCTCCTGTTGGTCTGATATTGCTCGCCTCCTTCTGCCTATTGAAAAGCACAAGGGAAAAATCCGAGTAAATCTTTGTTCTGCTGCCAAACAAATTCGGCTACATACAACACTGTAAGGAAAAGCTACAAGAAACAGGAAACTGATAGAGGTTACTTACACTCGTGTTGGCGGTTACACTCCCCAACAAGTCGGCTTATATTCCTATTCCCGCAGGGTTTGGGACCACCTATATGGAGAAAAATCAACAACTGCCATTGCAATTTTTTTAAACATACTAAAAAACCAAATTTCAGATTTACAAATCTATCCCCCCTCCGCAAACAAGGGGCAAAAGAAAGTAAATCAATTTCACTCTTTCAATGACAAATGGATAAAGTATGACAAAAGGCCAATTTTAGCACGTTGCGTCAAATCGAAACATATTCAAAAGAGGACTGATTCCATACGATACGTGACGGTTTTCGTTCACTTTGTTTTAAAGTTTGGGAAATATAACTGAATGAAATTTTAAGTAAACACGGAATTGATGAAAAAGTGATAGTAATTATAAAGCGACTTTAACACGGATCAAAGCTCTCTACATCATTATTACCCCTGTTCACCTGGCCCATGAAACATTCCTAATATCATCTTAGCTCCCTGGGGAGTATAAAGCACAATGCTGCCATTATCGGCGCAAAGCAGCTAAATCAACCACAATAACCATCTATGCCCTCACAGGTACCCAATGACTCCTCACAGGTACCCTATGTTTCCTCACAGGTACCCAATTACTCCTGGGTGGAGAAAGGCAATGGGTGACAAAGTGCACACGCGAAATGATCCCAGGCTGCATTCAAATCGCCGACTACGTATCCAATGCACTTAACCACAAGACCACGGCACTCCACGATAATGATATCGATTGTATGCATTGGTGCTTCGTATTCTTGGGAAAGACCAACTCACCAGTAGGCGTAGGCGTCGGTGTCGCTGTCAGTGTTGGTGTGGGTGTCGGTGGGGGTGACTCTGTCGTTAAAGATTCCCTGCACCTTCTTCTGACTTCACGAAATTTGCAGTAGTTGGGATCACACTGCTCTGAAATATACCAATCAACACAGAAAGTTGTTCTTTGTCTGATTTTAATTACCTGCTTTTACAAACCATAAAAGAAGGCCTATTTAAAGGGACTTTAAAGCATTTACCCTGACTTAAGACATGAACAAACATCGTCGTCAGAGAGCACAAAGTACAAAGCCAATGTACCAGCTTACAGACTGTGTATGTTATTAAACCACCAATGCAGATTTCTGTGAAAAAATTGTGCAAAGGTCTTCCGTGCTTAAAATTGAACCAACCGGTGATTCAAATCTAACCTACTAAACAACGAATCTTCATCTTTTTCATATTGGAATCGTTTGTCCTGATGGTAAACTCTGTTCTCGTACAAATAGAACAATTTTCCAGACTAAAAGCAGACACATAACAAAATACCGTTAATACGCTGTAGGTTTTCCCGCTTAATTTCGTATTTCAATGCTCTGAAAGTCAATATTTGTGGGCAAGAAACCAATCTTTGACAAAAATTTTCTTTGCTTTAAGCAATATTAAATGAAAGAAACCCGAAATTAACTGAGAAAACCCATATGAATACTAATATTTATTGACAGTGTATTGCGCTTCAGTACTACTTTTTCCCTGTGTTCATGGAAACGCAGTCAAATAATGTCGAAAGACGAAAATTCCTGGTGTTCCGGTTGCCAGGAATATCCTGTTTAATAGCATTGTGCTGCGAGTGCAATCCAGTTCACATTGCAGAAATCTTTGAGGTAGTCTGCACGAAATTTGGGTGTTTTTATTACACAAGAAGTCTACACGCCTCCTGGAAGCTTGTAGAAATGTCGAACTTTACTCTTCTTTGATAAAACTCCTACCACAGCTAGGTTTCAATTCTGGTTTTCCCAGCATGTGGTATAAAATATCTGTGGTGGTTTGGACGATAACTATCAAGCTTATTTAACTCCCCTAATTTCCATTACATTGTAATGAAAGTGTACTGCGTCCTAATGAAAACACGGAGAAGACGAATTCAATTGCAACCCAAAAGAGCAGATGGAGATTTATCTCGATTTTTCAAAGGATCACATTCTTTTTTTGAAACCGTCTGAACGGTCTGTCGTCCACGTCCAGCTAATAGTTTCAGCTTTTGGAAGTTAGTTGCAGCACATACAGTTTAGTACGTATCATGTGGGAGAACGTTAAGATTCAAAAACAGCATTCGATTATAAACGGTATAGGAAGGAATAGGTAAAGTTTTTGGCTCTGCTGAGCTGTAAGACTACAAATGTGGGTCGGCGTAACCTCAATCCCATAAATTAATTATGGTGAGCATTGCAAGTCGAGATTACGGGTTGCACAGCCATGTTCCGACAGACTCTTCCATTAAGCAGGCTTAATTTGAACATTACAAGCTTTTACAATGCATGAAAGAAAGCCTTGTTTGAGGGACTTTAATTAAGACACTTACCTTGACATAAGACATGAACAAACAAAGTCGCCAAAAAACACAAAATAGAGAGACAATGTACCATATTGCTGACTGGTCACAGTGTACAACTATAAACGCGAGTCACACAGCGTCCGCTCCCTGCTGTCCAGTATTAACGTTAACGAAATTAAAGATTATAGCGCTGTAGAAAAGTTGGATGAAGTACTTCAGTGTTTGAAATTATATCAACTGCGGATTTAAATCTACTAAATGAACAACGAATCTCCACTTTATATACATTCCACTCGTTCATTCCGATGGCAATTTTTTTTCCCGGGGAAAGCAGCGATTTTCCGGACTAAATACAGACAATGAAGAAAATACTGTTAAAACACGTGTCAAATTATTAGGATTCTGAGCTGGAGTATACGGTCGTTTCCCCCAGCGCAGTGTCCATGGAAATACAGTCAAACAATGTAAAAACACGACGTTTCCTTCAAAATTCCTGTTGTTTCGGATGTCAGGAGTATCTCGTTAAATAGCAAAGTGCATTAGCGACATAAAAGTCAGATTGTGGGGAATTACTGAGGTAGTCGGGACAGGATCTGTTTAATTACACAAAAATAGTCTCCACTCCGCATTGAAACTTCCACAGCCACAATTATGACCTTCACAACGGTTTGGTTTCCTGAGCTTTGCATTGAAATAATGTTGGGCATTAATAGGAAATACAAGAAGAAATCAAGTTCATTTTACACCTCCTATGTTCATTCTCTTCGAGTGGAACTGCAAAGTTCTTCTGAAAATAGCAAGAAAACGAATTAATCCATAACTCCCACCAGATTTTCACTCGTCTTAATTGTCAATCATCCACGCTTAGTCCTTTAGTTCCAGTTTTTGGAAGGTAGACAGCATGCTACACCGATGGGACGAGTTTGCTGTTGATGTTACGGTTTAGTACATGTCATGTGGAAGAAGGGTGAAGCACATGCACGAAAGGCTGAGGCACATGCATAAAACTTTGAGATTCAAAACACACTTCGGTAAGATGAGGTACATGTATTGAAAGGAATAGATACATAATAGTTTTGGCTCTGCTGAGCTGTGAGGCCCCAAACTTGGATTAAGGTAATCGCGGTTCCATAAAGTAATCGCGGTGTGCTTTACGAAGGAAGTCGAGCTAGCCTACCGGTTAAAAATACAGGCCATGTGTTGACAAATTCTTTCATTAGTTGGTAGTTCGAGCAGAGGTATTGCAATTATAACTTTTATCCAGTTTATGTGACGACGTCCCTCCACTTAATTTAATGTTAACACCCAGGTACATTGTAACACTTATCTGTGTGCAAAGTAACACAGGTAATGTTAAAGTAACACCCTATGGTGTGATCATCTGAAAGCACTAAAAAGTATTGATTTTCACACCAGAGTTTTTGCAATGCAGTTGTTTTTCCACTATCAACCTCGTTACTAGTCATGGTCAGGGTCAGATTTTTTAAAAAGTGTAAGAGGTACTGTGCCTACAGGCCGTAGAGGATCTAATATCCCGTATAAGTGCCAGTGCTGCGTATTGATGCACTGATGCTTAAAGGCGCATTTCCATATGTGCGTTAACACTCATGTCGAACGTTGCGTATCCGTCAAATTCATCGCTCCCGGGGCGATTTCGACGGCCGAACGCAACACACATAAGTGTTGTGTTAATAGAGTAAATATGCAATTAAGCCGAGGCCTACCGAACACTTAATCCTATATTGTGTATGTGGACACTACAAAGGGAGGACAATATTCTGGTCATTTCACTGACTTCTGCCAGCATTCTGCAGCCCTTAATGTATTGCAACGGTGTACCACCCCCACAAATTTACAGTGCTCCCCATTTGCCGCCTACTAAATAAACAAACCATAACAAACCAAAACATAAAATAATCCAAAAACAAAAACAAACGCACCACTGAAAGGTGGTGCTACCCCATAAAATGCTGGTGCCCGCCTTTGTACCCCCAACTGGTAAACTCCTAGCTACGCCACTGCGCTATTGACGTCTGATAGGGTGCATGGTTAGCCATGTGGCCAGCCTGCTGAGGTAAACGTGGATCTAAAACATGGAAGAATATTTTTACGGAAAGGGGAACTGGGACATTCTTGTGAATTTTTAAAAGGTCTCTCGGAGTGATGTGGCTTTTCACAGACTTTGGGAAGAAAGGGAAATGAACTTGCACAAAGACATTGAAAATCAAAGTAATTATAGCCTCTTTGGGGCATTGCCCCCTTCCCCATGGGCTTTTGCTGACTGAATGATAAGCAATGAACATTTTATTGGTTGTTTCAATCTAATGATAAATGTCAGTTCTATTATAAACTAAGTAAATTTAGATACCATTTTAGGGGTTTTGGGCTTGAACGGGAGATCTAATTACAAAGGTAGGTGGGTACAGCCCCCACCCACGAGAATCACGCCTGGAATGTCATTGCAAATTTTAGAATTCAAGAATATATGGAATTTTTCAATCTAGATAAAGGAAATACAATTAGGATTTTATTCCATTATTTTGTTTATGAAAATAAAGTGTTATCAAGGGAATATGACGTGATGGGTTTCCGGGATAGATGGTAGAATAAATGTTTCGACAACCCACTTCCTCTGTGGAATTTCACTTTTTTACTCAAAATCTTTGTGAGTGGTGTGACGTACACCAAAACACAAGCTTGCCACGCCGCATGGTGTTTAAGCCGGTAAACGCCGTGTGCTAATACGTGGGTATGATTGCAAAAAGTTGTGTGATCTTGTCGTTAGATGGGTTCTCAGATGCACATAGGTTTCTGCCTTTTTTCGTCCTAACTTATCAATGAGGGCTAGCGAAATTCAATCAAGTAATTCAGAAACACGTAAGCAAAGCACTTTACACCGTAGTCCATGTTGCACTAGCCCAGCAGGAAAGTGTGCAGCTAGCTCCTTATGGTACAGATTGTGTTGCACCCTGACGGCCTTTCTGGGATCCATAATATCAAATCGGTTCGCGAAATTTGCCTCCTACGTCACGGAATTTCAATGGTAAAAACTGGAAAGAGGGCTTCAATTTCGGGATGGCAAACACAACTAATTCAACACTTCAATCTGTTTTGCTTTTAATTCACATTTCAATTGGAATTATGGAATAAAATGAGTTTTGGACAAATTTTAATTTCCCTGTTCTTTCAAAGTTTCCCGTTCGCCACATGACAAATTTTGCATTCATTTATCCACCACGGTAAGCCATGGGGTAAGAGAAAATATTGGCATATCATTTTACTGCTCAACTCTCTTTAGATATATCGAATGAGGAAAGGTTGGGATACTTGTTACAGGGCCTCCTTGTAGCGTTCACTAAATGAAACTAACAGCCAATGTCCTGGTTTCTTTAATTGCAATTGCCAGATATTTACTTCATTAAGTAGGAAAATGTAATAGTACATTTATCTAAGCCCTGAGAAAACAACATCAGCAAATAAAATCAAAGATGTCTGGATTGCGAGTAAGGCTCTTTTCAAGTTTTTTGTAAAGCTGCATTTACTTTTGAATTTGCCCCAATCCCCACACCAAAAGCTGGAAACGTCTCTGCGTTCTTTCACTGATAACAGATTTGAAATCGAACCTCGTCCGTGGTTTCTTGTAACGAAAGGATGCAAACATGAGACTGAAGAGGAAAACCGTGTACCAACTTTTGAAAAATGGTTATCAGTGTTCATTGGAAGATAAAAGGGGATTTTGCTAAGATGAAACATTACTGATTTCTTTTTCAGAGATAATGCTAGAAAAAATACATTAGGGGAACCCATCATTCTAGAATCGCATTACCAATAATTACTGCTGTGTGATCGTTTCGCTTTCGGAAGATTAAAAAACAATATCCCCTCCCCCCAAAAATACAAAAACAAAACAAAACGTGTCAAATTTCTAAAGCCCACAAGCAGAAAATGGCAATCATTTACTTCATTACATTTTAAAATTAAATTGTTTCCCAAACATAAAGTTGCAGCATTTCTGGTTCTTTTTGCTTTAGATTTGTTTGCCACCAAAAAAGGAATACGTTGTCTCGCCATTTACAGGAAACTAACGTTTTCGCTGTTTTCCTGAACGGAATATGGTGGTAAGAGCAATCATCTTTTCATCCGTTTTACAATCCAGTAACTATACGTTTCTACATCCCATAATCAGTTTAATTGTAACAGCAGACGGCAATAGAATTTGATGGTCGATGTTTAGGTTTTCCGTGGGAACGATCCAATAATAATTACTGCAGCTCAGTATTCCAAAGGTGCAATGTAGGTAATATTTAGAAATAAGTACGAATTTTATCTGCTGGTTTACAAACGGGTGTAACTAATCCACCTGATGTTATGTGGCTTGTGTGAAAAATGCCTATGGTATATTGAACTCGCGGTTGAAGTCTGCAATGATAACAGCCCTATTACTTCTGATGAAGTCTTTTCACAGTTTTCGGATAGGATGCAATGGGAATGGTCGCTGTATAAACTGATAATATCGTAAATATATGGGCGTGGATATCTCCATATCCACAAAGCAGTAGTAATTGACCTTTTCCTTAATTTAAATATAGTTAAAATGAGTGTTAAGAGCATCTTGAAGCTAAGTCACATATTTACGGGTGGATCAAATCTTTTTAGACTTTTCAAAGCGTTTTTATCCATGCTATATTGACAAAACACACGAGTGCTACTTCGTGAAAACGAAAGTCGTTTTATTATGCATCAGTCTACGATTTGCGCGCACACACTTAAGTGCTACTTCGTGAAACCGAAATTGAAGTAGCACGCAAGGGAAGTTGAGTGTTACTTCGGGGTGTTGGTGACGAAATGTAGGCTTGGCCGGTCTCAAACGTAAGTTACGGGTCGGACATTAGTCGCGTCCATTCGCCTGAGCCGGTTAAGCTAAGCACATATTTATTCCAATTGATTTATACCGTTTTAGTCAGTGTGTCACAAGAAGTCAATGCATGATGACTTTGTAACGATTTTGTTCTTGAATTTTACTTTCATTTCCCCAAATGCCCGTGTCTACTTTATGCTATATTCCTTGTGCAAGTTGACCCAAAGAATCTTCTTTTACGGACTTGGTGCACTTGTGATTTATGATTGATGGAGTGTTCATTATTATAAGCACTTCCAGCGGGAGGTTAATACACAGTCAACACAGTTGGTCGTTGTTGAATAAGGGGACCGTCTGCCGTTCTTATGAAGAATTGTGTTTTTTATTCATATTGTGCGTTTCAATATCTATATGTATTTTTATTAAGCAGTTCTTTCTTATAAATGACTATGCAGGTGTGAGATGTAATAAAGATGAAAAGGGTTTACCCCCAGAGGAAATTTGAGAGTAAAAATCCAGAGACAATACATGATGTCACATCCTAACGAATTTTGTATTGTTATTGCAACTGGCAAGAATTTACCACGTACAGGTTATAAATAGACATAGCCTAAAAATAAACCAGTGACTTACTCTTTTAATAATGAACGCAAGAGGTTACAATGTACAACGTTTTTCTTAGAGGTTTATCCCTGAATGGAATAGATTAAATAGTTATGCTTATTTTGTTTCAAAATAGTAATTGATATTCACAAAGTAGAATATAAGACTAAAAAACAGTCTTCACACCAAATATGTAATCCACTCTGCGAGAAAAGATATTAAGGGACGCGGTGCTATGTCCTGCTATGGGTTTTTTTATGTGGACAGGGATTATTTTTAACTTGTTAGTTTTTAGCTTCTATCGTATCAGTACTTTCACAATTCAGACAAGAAATCTAACTCTTGCCATGGGTGTCAAAAGACTTTCTTCTTGCCTGGTATGTTTTTCCATTTCCTGTGTTTCTGTTAATGTGTATGATATGATTATGCAAAAATCAGTGTATCCCCAGATTGCAAAATCAACAGGGTTCAAACCTACACCAAAATAAAGCTTATAATGCAACCAAATCGAACGTGTATGCAACTCATTTTGAAAAACAAAGCCCCATTACACCCATTTTTCTTGAGCCGGTCACATATAAGAGATTTGACATGAAACCCTACTTGAGGTTTATATGAATAAAAATAAAGGATTACAGCAGGTACTGTACATTAAGTTTACACTTTAAAATAAGAAAGAATAATAAATAATCCCTGCTCACCACTTCCCAGGTTGTATCGTGTGTAACTGGGGTGTGATCCCTGGGTACATGGTATTTCAGGTTCAATGTCTTCTGGTTAGCGTCCCCCGAACAGAGACATTGACAGATGGGAAGAGCCACCAACATAGGGCTGAGTAGCTCAGTTGGTAGAGCACTTGTACGGTATTTCAGAGGCTGCAAATTCTGTTCAAATCCTGTTCCAGTCAATTTCTTTGTTCATTTTTATACTCATTAAATAATTTAAATAGCTTAAATAAATAAATAGTTAAAATAGTTTGAGGCTCGAACGGTTTCAATAGTAACACTTTCTAAGTTTCCGTCATTGTGTCCGCATGATGTAGAGTTGTTCTTATTCCTTTTTTCCATGTCGGCCACTGCTTTTATCAGGAACTATTGAAAAAAACAATGAAAATTGGGTCTTTCAGCAGGATAAATTCAAAAGGGCAACTTTGTGTTGTCCTAATTGCCAAGAACACTTAAGAAAAACCAAGATTTGGGGGGGGGATTGAACATCATTCGTGTTAGGGACAAAAGACAATTCGACAAGATTAATAAGTTACAACTACTGAGTAATCTAAGCAAACGGAGTCTATTTTGTACCTTCCCTGACACTACTCATTCGCATGAAAGTATAATGCTTTCAATTAAAACATAAAGAATTCAGTGCACCCGGAATAATAATGAGAACGATTAAAGTTGTCAATTTACCTTTAAAGATCTGTTCCTTCAATACTTTTGTCAGCATTTGATACACATCATCCAATTGACCCTTCGAGCCATGGAAGACCTTCAACGGATCGATGACGTCATTTACATCCTGTGAATAACATCAAGAAGCAAAGACAATTTATTCACAAAAAGTCTCAGAGCTTCCTTCTGCGGTAAAACTTAATACTTAAACAGTCAAGCACATGTTCACTTTCTTTCCGTTTCACTTTCATTCACAGATGCTATTGTATCTGAAGAGTAGATCCAAAATCCCCATTGGCTTTAATGTGATACTGCAGTTTTTGGAGACCAAACATAATAGTTAACAAGATAATTTAGGTTCATTCAGACCAAACTTTATCTTGGCTTTTTGAAATAAATTATATATTTATTTCTTTTATTTTGATGCTACACATTGCTTGCAGTGAATGAAAGTTTGGATGATATGGAATAAGTGCTGTGAAAATAATTATACGTTCTTTTGGGAGTACTTGATCAAAGACTTACCGTGGAATTTATCTACATGACAAAAGTTCAAAAAACAAAAAAAATTACCTTGTTTTGTCTAGTGAACGACTTGGGTGTAGAGATCTCCTGTGGGTCTGATATTGCTCGCCTCCTTCTGCCTATTGAAAAGTACAAGGGAAAAATCCGAGTAAATCTTTGTTCTGATGCCAAACAAGTTCGGTTACATACAACACTGTAAGGAAAAGCTACAAGAAACAGGAAACTGATAGATGTTACTTACATCTGTGAGTGCTCAAACAATTATTCACAAGTTCCTGGATTATCGAATTCCTGCAGGGCCTGCCACCTATATGGAAAAAAAATCCACAACTGCCATTGCAATTTTTTTAAACATGCTAAAAAACCAAATTTCAGATTTACAAATCTACCCCCCCCTCCGCAAACAAGGGGCAAAAGAAAGTAAATCAATTTCACTCTTTCAATGACAAATAGATACAGTATGACAAAAAGCCAATTTTAGTGCGTTGCGTCAAATCGAAACATATTCAAAAGAGGACTGATTCCATACGATACGTAACGATTTTTCGTTCACTTTTGTTTCAAAGTTTGGGATATCTAACTGAATGACATTTTAAGTAAAAACGGAATTGATGAAAAAGTGATAGTAATTATAAAGCGACTTTAACACGGATCAAAGCGCTCTACATCATCATTACCCCTGTTCACCTGGCCCATGAAACATTCCTAATATCATCTTAGCTCCCTGGGGAGTATAAAGCACAATGCTGCCATTATCGGCGCAAAGCAGCTAAATCAACCACAATAACCATCTATGCCCTCACAGGTACCCAATGACTCCTCACAGGTACCCAATGTTTCCTCACAGGTACCCAATTACTCCTGGGTGGAGAAAGGCAATGGGTGACAAAGTGCACACGCAAAATGATCCCAGGCTGCATTCAACTACGTATCCAATGCTCTTAATGCTCTTAACCACAAGGCCACGGCACTCCACGATAATGATATCGATTGTATGCATTGGTGCTTCGTATTCTTGGGAAAGACCAACTCACCAGTAGCCGTACGCGTAGGCGTCGGGAGTGACTCTTCCCTGCACCTTCTTCTGACTTCACTAAAACTGCAGTAGTTGGAATCACACTGCTCTGAAATATATCAATCAACATAGACAGTTGTTCTTTGTCTGATTTTAATTATCTGCTTTTACAAACCATAAAAGAAAGCCTTGTTAAAGGGACTTTAAAGCATTTACCCTGACTTAAGACATGAACAAACATCGTCGTCAGAGAGCACAAAGTACAAAGCCAATGTACCAGCTTGCAGACTGTGTATGTTAGTAAACCACCTATGCAGATTTCTGTGAAAAAATTGTGCGAAGGTCTTCCGTGCTTAAAATTGAACCAACCGGTGATTCAAATCTACTAAATAACGAATCTTCATCTTATAGATATTGGAATCGTTTGTCCTGATGGTAAACTCTGTTCTCCTACAAATGGAACAATTTTTCAGACTAAAAGCAGACACAAAACAAAATACCGTTAATACGCTGTAGGTTTTCCCACTTAATTTCGTATTTCAATGCTCTGAAAGTCAATATTTATGGGCAAGAGACCAATCTTTGACAAAAATGATCTTTGCTTTAAGCAATATTAAATGAAAGAAACCCGAAATTAACTGAGAAAACCCATATGAATATTAATCTTTATTGACAGTGTATTGCGCTTCAGTACTACTTTTTCCTTGTGTTCATGGAAACGCAGTCAAATAATGTCGAAAGATGAAAATTTCTGGTGTTTCGGTTGCCAGGAATATCCTGTTTAATAGCATTGTGCTGCGAGTGCAATCCAGTTCACATTGTAGAAACTTTTGAGGTAGTCTGCACAAAATTTGGGTGTTTTTATTACACAAGAAGTTTTACACGCCTCCTGGAAGCTTGTAGAAATGTCGAACTTTACTCTCCTTTGATAAAACTCCTAAAACAGCTAGGTTTCAATTCTGGTTTTCCCAGCATGTGGTGTAAAATATCTGTGGTGGTTTGGACGATAACAATCAAGCTTATTTAACTCCCCTAATTTCCATTACATTGTAATGAAACTGTACTGCGTCCTAATGAAAACACGGAGAAGACGAATTCAATTGCAACCCAAAAGAGCAGATGGAGATTTATCTCGATTTTTCAAAGGATCACATTCTTTTTTTGAAACCGTCTGAACGGTCTATCGTCCACGTCCAGCTAATAGTTTTAGCTTTTGGAAGTTAGATGAAGCATATACAGTTTAGTACGTATCATGTGGGAGAACGTTGAGATTCAAAAACAGCATTCGATTATAAACGGTATTGGAAGGAATAGGTAAAAGGTAAAATAGGTAAAGTTTTTGGCTCTGCTGAGCTGTAAGACTACAAATGTGGGTCGGCGTAACCTCAATCCCATAAATTAATTATGGTGAGCATTTCAAGTCGAGGTTATGGGTTGCACAGCCAGGTTCCGACAGACTCTTCCATTAAGCAGGCTTAATTCGAACATTACAAGCTTTTACAATGCATGAAAGAAAGCCTTGTTTGAGGGACTTTAATTAAGTCACTTACCTTGACATAAGACATGAACAAACAAAGTCGCCAAAAAACACAAAATAGAGAGACAATGTACCATATTGCAGACTGGTCACAGTGTACAACTATAAACGCGAGTCACACAACGTCCGCTCCCTGCTGTCCAGTTTTAACGTTAACGAAATTAAAGATTATAGGGCTGTGGAAAAGTTGGATGAAGTTCTTCAGTGTTTGAAATTATATCAACTGCGGATTTAAATACTAAATGAACAACGAATCTCCACTTTATATACATTCCACTCGTTCATTCAGATGGAATTTTTTTCCCGGGGAAAGCAGCGATTTTCCGGACTAAATACAGACAATGAAGAAAATACTGTTAAAACACGTGTCGAATTATTAAGATTCTGAGCTGGAGTATACGGTCGTTTCCCCCAACGCAATGTCCATGGAAATACAGTCAAACGATGTAAAAACACGACGTTTCCTTCAAAATTCCTGTTGTTTCGGATGTCAGGAGTATCTCGTTAAATAGCAAAGTGCCATTAGTGACATAAAAGTCAGATTGTGGGGAATTTCCGAGGTAGTCGGGACAGGATCTTTTTAATTACACAAAAATAGTCTCCACTCCGCATTGAAACTTCCACAGCAACAATTATGACCTTCACAACGGTTTGGTTTCCTGAGCTTTGCATTGAAATAATGTTGGGCATTAATGGGAAATACAAGAAGAAATCAAGTTCATTTTAGTTCATAAGTGTTGTGTTAATAGAGTAAATATGCAATTAACATAAATATGAAACGTCTGATAGGGTGCATGGTTCCATGTGGCCAGCCTGCTGAGGTAAACTTGAATCTAAAACATGCAAGATTATTCTCACGGAAAGGGGACTTGGGAAATTCTTATGCATTTTTTAAAAGGTCTCTGTGGCTTTTCACAGACTTTGGGAAGAAAGGGAAATGAACTTGCACAAAGACATTGAAAATCAAAGTAATTATAGCCTCTTTGGGGCATTGTCCCCTTCCCCAGGGGCTTTTGCTGACTGAATGATAAGCAATGAACATTTGATTGGTTGTTTCAATCTAATGATAAATGTCAGTTCTATTATAAACTAAGTAAATTTAGATACCATTTTAGGGGTGTTGGGCTTGAACGGGAGATCTAATTACAAAGGTAGGTGGGTACAGCCCCCACCCACGAGAATCACGCCTGGAATGTCATTGCAAATCTTAGAATTCAAGAATATATGGAATTTTTCAATCTAGATAAAGGAAATACAATTAGGATTGTATTCCGTTATTTTGTTTATGAAAATAAAGTGTTATCAAGGGAATACGATGTGATGGGTTTCCGGGATAAATGGTAGAATAAATGTTTCGACAACCCACTTCCTCTGTGGAATTTCACTTTTATTACTCAAAATCTTTGTGAGTGGTGTGACGTACACCAAAACACAAGCTTGCCACGCCGCATGGGGTTTAAGCTGGGAAAAGCTGTGTGCTAATACGTGGGTATGATTGCAAAAAGTTGTGTGATCTTGTCGTTAGATGGGTTCTCAGATGCAGATAGGTTTCTGCCTTTTTCGTCCTAAGTTATCAATGAGGGCTTGTGAAATTGGATCAAGTAATTCAGGAACACGTAGGCAAAGCACTTTACACCGTAGTCCATGTTGCATTAGCCCAGCAGGAAAATGTGCAGCTAGCTCCTTATGGTACAGATTGTGTCGCACCCTGACGGCCTTTCTTGGATCCATAATATCAAATCGGTTCGCAAAATTTGCCTCCTACGTCACGGAATTTCAATGGTAAAAACTGGAAAGAGGGCTTCAATTGCGGGATGGCAAACACAACTCATTCAACACTTCAATCAGTTTTGCTTTTAATTCACATTTCAATTGGAATTATGGAATAAAATGAGTTTTGACAAATTTTAATTTCCCTGTTCCTTCAAAGTTTCCCGTTCGCCACACGACAAATTTTGCATTCATTTATCCACCATGGTAAGCCATGGGGTAAGAGAAAATATTGGCATATCATTTTACTACTCAACTCTCTTTAGATATATCGAATGAGGAAAGGCTGGGATACTTGTTACAGGGCCTCCTTGTAGCGTTCACTAAATAAAAATAACAGCCAATGTCCTGGTTTCTTTAATTGCAATTACCAGAAATTTACTTCATTAAGTAGGAAAATGTAATAGTACGTTTATCTTAGCCCTGAGAAAACAGCATCAGCAAATAAAATCAAAGATGTCTGGATTGCGAGTAAGGCTCTTTTCAAGTTTTTTGTAAAGCTGCATTTACTTTTGAATTTGCCCCAATCCCCACAACCAAAAGCTGGAAACGTCTCTGCGTTCTTTCACTGATAACAGATTTGAAATCGAACCTCGTCCGTGGTTTCTTGTAACGAGAGGATGCAAACATGAGACTGAAGAGGAAAACCGTGTACCAACTTTTGAAAAATGGTTATCAGTGTTCATGGGAAGATAAAAGGGGATTTTGCTAAGATGAAACATTACTGATTTCTTTTTCAGAGATAATGTTAGAAAAAATACATTAGGGGAACCCATCATTTTAGAATTGCATTACCAATAATTACTGCTGTGTGATCGTTTCGCTTTCGGAAGATTACAAAAACAATGTCCCCTCCCCCCAAAAAATACAAAAACAAAGCAAAACGTGTCAAATTTCTAAAGCCCACAAGCAGAAAATGGCAATCCTTTACTTCATTACATTTTAAAATTAAATTTTTTCCCAAACATAAAGTTGCAGCATTTCTGGTTCTTTTTGCTTTAGATTTGTTTGCCACCAAAAAAGGAATACGTTGTCTCGCCATTTACAGGAACCTAACGTTTTCGCTGTTTTCCTGAACGGAATATGGTGGTAAGAGCAATCATCTTTTCATCCGTTTTACAATCCACTAACCATACGTTTCTACGTCCCACAATCAGTTTAATTGTAACAGCAGACGGCAATAGAATTTGATGGTCGATGTTTAGGTTTTCCGTGGGAACTATCCAATATTAATTACTGCAGCTCAGTATTCCAAAGGTGCAATGTAGTTAATGTTTAGAAATAAGTACGACTTTTATCTGCTGGTTTTCAAACGGGTGTAACTAATCCACCTGATGTTATGTGGCTTGTGTGAAAAATGCCTATGGTATATTTTACTCGCGGTTGAAGTCTGCAATGATAACAACCCTATTACTTCTGATGATCAAAGTCTTTTCACAGTTTTTGGATAGGATGCAATGGGAATGGTCGCTGTATACACTGATAAGATCGTAAAAATATGGGCGTGGATATCTCCATATATACAAGGCAGTAGTAATTGACCTTTTCCTTAATTTAAATATAGTTAAAACGAGTGTTAAGAGCATCTTGAAGTTAAGTCACATACTTACGGGTGGATCAAATCTTTTTAGACTTTTCAAAGCGTTTTTATCCATGCTATATTGACAAAACACACGAGTGCTACTTCGTGAAAACGAAAGTCGTTTTATTATGCATCAGTCTACGATTTGCACGCACACACTTAAGTGCTACTTCGTGAAACCGAAATTGAAGTAGCACGCAAGGGAAGTTGAGTGTTACTTCGGGGTGTTGGTGACGAAATGTAGGCTTGGCCAGTCTCAAACGTAAGTTACGGGTCGGACATTAGTCGCGTCCATTCGCCTGAGCCGGTTAAGCTAAGCACATATTTATTCCCATTGATTTATACCGTTTTAGTCAGTGTTTCAGAAGAAGTCAATCCATGATGACTTTGTAACGATTTTGTTCTTGAATTTTACTTTCATTTCCCCAAATGCCCGTGTCTACTTTATGCTATATTCCTTGTGCAAGTTGACCCAAAGAATCTTCTTTTACGGACTTGGTGCACTTGTGATTTATGATTGATGGAGTCTTCATTTTTATAAGCACTTCCAGCGGGAGGTTAATACACAGTCAAGTTGTTCGTTGTTGAATAAGGGGACCGTCTGCCGTTCTTATGAAGAATTGTGTTTTTTATTCATGTTGTGCGTTTCAATATCTATATGTATTTTTATTAAGCAATTCTTTCTTATAAATGATTATGCAGGTGTGAGATGTAATAAAGATGAAAAGGGTTTACCCCCAGAGGAAATTTGAGAGTAAAAATCCAGAGACAATACATGATGTCACATCCTAACGAATTTTGTATTGTTATTGCAACTGGCAAGAATTTACCACGTACAGGTTATAAATAGACATAGCCTAAAAATAAACCAGTGGCTTACTCTTTTAATAATGAACGCAAGAGGTTACGATGTACAACGTTTTTGTTAGAGGTTTAACCCTGAATGGAATAGATTAAATAGTTATGCTTATTTTGTTTCAAAATAGTAATTGATATTCACAAAGTAGAATATAAGACTAAAAAACAATCTTCATACCAAATATGTAATCCGCTCTGCGAAAAAGGGTATTAAGGGACGCTGTGCTATGTCCTGCTATGGGTTTTTTATGTGGACAGGGATTATTTTTAACTTCTTAGTTTTTAGCTTCTATCGTATCAGTACTTTCACAATTCAGACAAGAAATCTAACTGTTGCCATGGGTGTCAAGAGACTTTCTTCTTGGCTGGTATGTTTTTCCATTTCCTGTGTTTCTGTTAATGTGTATGATATGATTATGCAAAAATCAGTGTTATCCCTAGATTGCAAAATCAACAGGGTTCAAACCTACACCAAAATAAAGCTTATAATGCAACCAAATCGAACGTGTATGTAACTCATTATGAAAAACAAAGCCCCATTACACCCATTTTTCTTGAGCCGGTCACATATAAGAGATTTGACATGAAACCCTACTTGAGGTTTATATGAATAAAAATAAAGGCTTATAGCAGGTACTGTACATTAAGTTTAAACTTTTAAATAGAAAGAATAATAAATAATTTAAATAGCTCAAATAAATTAATAGTTTAAATAGTTAGAACGATTTCAATAGAACCCCCTGTTCACTGGGCCCATGAAACATTCCAAATACCATCTTAGCTCCCTGGGGAGTATACATCACAATGCTGCCATTATCGGCGCAAAACAGCTAAATCAACTGCAATAACCATTTATGTCCTCACAGGTACCCAATGACTCTTTACATTTACCCCATGACTCCTCACAGGTACCCAATTACTCCTGGGTGGAGAAAGGCAATGGGTGACAAAGTGCCATGACGAAGGGCACATGCATCATGATCCCAGGCTGCATTCAAACTCGCAACCTGCTCTACCCATGGACTACGTATCCAAAGCTCTTAACCACAAGGCCACGGCACTCCACGATAATGATATCGATTGTATATATTGGTGCTTCGTATTCTTGGGAAAGACCAACTCACCAGTAGGCGTAGGCGTCGGTGTCGCTGTCAGTGTTGGTATGGGTGTCGGTGGGAGTGACTCTGTCGTTAAAGATTCCCTGCACCTTCTTCTGACTTCACTAAAACTGCAGTAGTAGTTCTGATCACACTGTTTTGAAATATACCAACCAACACAGAAAGTTGTTCTTTGTCTGATTTTAATTACCTGCTTTTACAAACTATGAAAGAAAGCCTTGTTAAGGGGACTTTAAAGCATTTACGCTGACTTAAGACATGATCAACATCGTTGTCAGAGAGCACAAAGTACAAAGCCAATGTACCAGCGTGCAGACTGTGTATGTTATTAAACCACCAATGCAGATTTCTGTGAAAAAATTGTGCGAAGGTCTTCCGTGCTTAAAATTAAACCAACTGGTGATTCAAATCTACTAAATAACGAATCTTCATCTTATAGATATTGGAATCGTTTGTCCTGATGGTAAGCTCTGTTCTCGTACAAATGGAACAATTTTCCAGACTAAAAGCAGACACAGAACAAAATTCCGTTAAAACGGTACAGGTTTTCCCGTTTAATTTCGTACTACAATGCTCTGAAAGTCAATATTTGTGGGCAAGAGACCAATCTTTGACAAAAAATGGTCTTTGTTTTAAGCAATATTAAATGAAAGAAAGGCGTAATTAACAAGAAAAACCTATATGAATATTAATATTTATTGATAGTGTATTACGCTTGAGTACTGCACTCTCCATATGTCTATGGAAATGCAGTCAAACAATGTGGAAAGACGACGTTTCCTTTAGGTTTCTGGTGTTTCGGTTGCCAGGAGTAATCTGTTTAATAGCAGCGTACTGCGAGTGAAATCAAGTCCACATTGTGGGGAATTTTCGAGGTAATCTGAAACGAAATGTGAGTGTTTTTAATACACAAGAAGTCTACACGCCTCCTGGAAACTTCCCTTCTAGAAATGTTTCCTTTATCAAAATTCCCTTCACAGCCTCGTTTCAAGTCGTGTTTTCCAGCATGTGATGTCAAATATCTGTCGTGGTTTGGACGATAAAAATCAAGCTTATTTAACTCCCCTAATTTCCATTACATTGTAATGAATCTGTACAGCGTCCTAATGAAAACACAGAGAAGACGAATTCAATTGCAATCCAAAAGAGCAAATCGAGATTTACCTCAATTTTTTAAAAGGATCACATTTTTTTTTCAAACCGTTTGAACGGTCTGTCGTTCACGTCTAGTCTATAGTTTCAGCTTTTGGAAGTTAAATGCAACATTTTAGGAGTTTACTGTTGATTCTACAGTTCAGTATGAAACGTTGAGATTCAAAAACAGAATTGGGTAATAATTATAAGGTATAGGAAGGAATAGGTAAAGGTAATGTAGGTAAAGCAGAGACTACAAATTTGGGTAAGAGTAACCTCGATTCCATATATTAATTATGGTGAGCATTGCAAAGGACGTCGAGTGTACGGGTTGCACAGGTTCTGACATACTCTTCCATTAAGTAAGCTTAATTCGAACAGAGGTATGAGCAATTAGAAACTTTTGTCCGGATTGAATGGCATCACCTACAAGTTATGTTGCTACATCAACCTCGTTATCAGTCATGGTCAGGGTGAGATTAATTAGTAGGTGCAGGAGGTACTGTGCCTACGGGCTGTATAGGCTCTAATATCCCGTACAGGCACCGGTGCTGCATACAAATGCTCCGACGCCTGAGGCCTATACGGAACATCGGTGCCTTGGACCTACCAAACATTTAATCTTGTCCCATATAGATAATACTAAGGGTGAACAATGTTCTGGTTATTTGGCCGACATCTGCCAACCTTCTTCCATTTTTCCATCTGTCTGGCTCCCTGACCAAAAATTTGCTAACGTCTTTTGATAAAATTTGAGGTCTGGCACAACCAATGGATCGTGACGCAACATGTCATGGGTTACTAGGAAAGCCCTGAGTGGCACTCCTATGTACTTTAGATGTACATGAAGGCTGTTAATGTCGGCGGTCACTGAAAACATGCAGGAAACTCCATAAAGTGCGTATGAAGGAGTAACATTCTCTTGCATGTGGGCAATAAGCATACGAAAATGTCTCATTTGCGGAGACATAGGCAAATATACCGGAATTATGAACGATGCTATCCAAAAAGGACGGGACGAGTTCGGAGTGTGTTTCGGAAACTGGAAGAATCCCCCCTTTGGTCACGTGGACATTGAGTTATACTGGAACCTTGATTCCGCAAGGGTAGTTAGAATCATCGGGCCTGGTATCCAGACAAAGTTAGTGGTAGGCCTCGACATTCTAAAGTCAGGAAAGAGCAATATTCTGACCATTTTTCTGAATTCTGCTGGCCTACTTATGAGTAAGTAGAGGGCCTCTACATTCCAAAGTGAGGACTTAGTGTGGCTGCTGGTAAACGTTGATGGCTCGCAGTAGACATAAACACGTGACTGTGTATTGATGATTGAAATGCTATAGGGTGCATGGTTACCCATGAGGCCAAACAGCTTAGGTAAAGGTGCATCCAAAACAAGGGGCATATTTTTGGGAGGGGGAATTTATTATGTAATTATAGAGTTTTTCTGAATGGAAAGGTTAATATCTGAGTTTTTCCTCCCTTTGAGAAGAAAGGCAAATGACCTTGCACAAATACGTAACCTTTCTCTTGTAATATTTAAAAGACAAATTTATTCTTGCCTCCTTAGGGGTATCTCCCCTCCCCCGAGTTGGCTTGGAATGACTTCACGATAAAATCCGATTCGTTATTTCTATTTGATTATAAAAAATCAGCCGCACTATAACCTAACTTAATTTGGATCATTTTCAGTAGTTGTTGATTTGCAGATGCTATTAAGCTGCAGGGGCGGGACCCCACCCCGAGAATCATAGCAATTTTCACAAGTAAAAGAAAGAATGCAATGTTTCAATTCAAATTAGGTTCATCGAACTTGAAACATAATGTTTAATAACTTGATTGATTTCTGTAATAAGTAGGAGAAAAAAGTTTTGACAAGCCACTCCCTCTAGTCTGCGGAATTTTATCTCTATTATCCAAAATCTTCGCAAGGGGTTTAATGTACCCCGAGGTAGGCCTACAGGCTCGACAGGTTGCGAGAGTTTTAGTTTGGTACAAGTTTATCAACTATCGCGTATCGCTATGTTTACGTAACGAAGCCCGTTAGTGCAAATATACATTTTATTGCGAAATAACGCAATAATATTGCAAAATAATGCAATACATTTGTGCAATAACGCAAAACGTTTGCGAAATAACGCAGTAAGTTTGCGAAAAACCGCAGCAGTTTTGGCAATCCGAACTGCTGCGTCTGCTCCAGTATGAAAAGAGCAATATCAACCAACAATGACTTGTTCTTTCTCCTGGGCAATCCCTAATAGGTTAAACTTCGTTTTAGGGTCCCTTAAGAAGATACCAAGATTTGCTGTCAAAAACCACAGTATGCGCTCATAACTCAAACCAGCAGAGAAGTAGAAGGTTACGAGTTTTGCGTAATGTCACACTTAGCTTTCCTCGAATACTGTTTCGCGGGAAATCACCCCACCACTCAGTGTCCAAAGAATCGTTGTGTCATTTGCAAAGGTATGGCGTTATTTTGAAAAATTATTGAATTGGAACTGCTGCATTTTGGGGCTTAAGACTGGCCTTTCATAATTTAGTTTGCCAACTACGAACTCGAAAATAAACCGATCGTTGAAATCAGCCCGCTGACAGCTGCTGTGATTTCATTACCCCAGTAAGAATGCAATCATAGTCAAAATTTACAATGCTGTACTATTACAAAAGGCTTTGCTACATTTTTCATAAGACAGGCATTCTGAATGCATCGATGAACCAAAAATAGAATGATGTGAAATCCACTGGTTTGCTTTCTTTAAAACACTATCAATCAATGAAGTTCGATAGAAGTTCAATGTCCTCAAAACAAAATGATTGTGTTGTCTTGATCTACATAGCCTAATTTTAAGCTTAACACTTTTATAAGTACAAGTCTAAGACCATCAGCTTTTTCCTTGGCATCTTCACCGTAATGTAGCCAACCTGACAAAAACTACTGAGGCTACATTATAGTGAAAGGCTGATGCAATACTAATATACAATAAACAGGTAAGCTGTCTTAAGCTGACTTTAGATAAACAGGAAAAATAATCACTTTGCATAAAACATCACTACTTTTGTATACGGAATGAAATATGAACTGAAGAACTCAAAATTGTAAAAGCTATATCTTATCATGCGTCGATCTTAAAAATGAACTTTGCATACCGCAAAATCCCCATGGAGTTGATTTAACCACTCTATCTTAGCTGTAATACTAGCTTGCTTCCACAGGCAATGGAAACCAAACACTTTTCTAAACCTTGTCCTGTCGGCTTTAAAGGTGTTGTGCAACAAAGCAAAGTGACAAAGCACTGACGGACCCAGAACCAAATTTTCGGAAGGTAAAGCTTGTTTTTGAAGGAGGTAAAACTTGTACAAAAATTTTAATTGTACTTGATTTTAACTTTTCTCGTCTTTCTGAGGAATAAGGCTACATTGTGAGGACTTTTTCACGCTTTTCGAAGGGATTACATAAACTACACAAATTTGCCTTCTGTTGTTTTTCATGTGGTGGGGCGGCCGATCGTTCAGGGGTGGCGGTCCGTCTGCCACTTAAGGAGGATTTAAAACCGAATCAAGGCGGGAAAAAGAAAGGGAGAGCGGCGACAGACAGACGGCGACGTGAATATCAACTGGAGCCTCACGCTTTTGCATGTAAGATTGACTGGATCGATACTTATTACTGAATCGTAGTGACTGGAAATAAGTTAAGCCAAGTGGAGCCATCTTAAATGAGGTGGACAGCCTATGCATATGTAGAAGGTACGCAATACAGGATTCGGATCAGCTGTTTGTGGCTGTCTTGTTAGTTCAGGGCGACATGTCCAACGGCACGAGGCAGGACGAAAACGTTTGCCCGCGGTCGCATGGTGGCGCTATGTCGCCTGAACGGGACTACCTGGACCTTTACCTTACATCTACTTTTAAGTTAGGAGAAGCGTAAGGGCATCAATTGTATAACAAAGTCGTGCCCAAAAGAGTATACAATATGGCCACTTCTGGCCAACAAACGTCTAGGAAACATTTTGTCACGTGCAGGGCCCACCCAAAAGCACGCAATTCAAAGGTAGCATTAAAATGAGCCTGATAATTATTAATATTTACTACTGAAGTCTTTTCGGTAATGAAACCGAAAGGATTTCTCAAAATTGCCAAAGGCGCTGTGGTTACATGTTTTTGTGTTGGGAGAAAACCCCAGAGGAATATTCTAGGACAGCCCAGGCAATCAGGTAGGAACTGAAGACCCAATGGAAAAATCCCCAGACTACTGCAGCCTTGCTGCAAACTTTCACAAACAGAGCGTGTTGAGCCACGTGTATTGGTAATTTTTAACAGTTTTTTTCTATCCAAAACTGACATACCACAAGGTTCAAGATTCAGCTCGATCAAGTAGTTACAAGCCTGAAATATTTAATCCATGCATCTGTAAAAAGTGAGTGGAAGACAAAAAATATGAAATATCTCCCCCGTACCCCATCGGCCAACGCCTTTGACCCCATCAGCACAAAGCCTTTCAGTGTTCTGTAACTAGGTTACCTTAATTTCTTGGAAAATAAATACACTGTGAGCTCTAAAAGTTCTCTTTATGAAATATAAAGCCGAACTTCTGGCATTGTTTATTGATGACGTTTCCCAAGGCCAGCGAACCGCAGAAGAACACCGACACTCTTCCCTTATCCTCGTCCTTAATTTTCTTGAAGAGCTGCAATAAAACAACAAAACATACTGGGATTTATGTCCACTTTCAGCTCAATCATTTACTACGACATCTAAAATGGTTAACGAAGGTTTTTCCCGTGCAAGAATAAAGACAACTTAAACTGTAAATCGACTTAAAAAGGGTATTTAATTCTGGTCACTTTTGTTCAAAGTCTGTGATATAACTCGTGAATTTTTTATTTCATATGGGAATATTACACACACAAATATTACATCCTACTTTATTTCCACCCCTACGCAATTAAGCCTGAATTACCTCATCCCAGCCAAAGCATTCCAAAGCAAGTCGATATAAAGTTATAAAAGTGCAAAACCAGCAAAAAAAAGAGGGGGAAGGGCGTGTACATGCAAATCCCCTGCAAGGAAGTACGTACAGTGGCAAATAACAAGGTAGTAACAAAGTTTCATTTCGTTTCGAAGGCACCATTTTAGTCTTGAAAGAAAAACACAAATACTTCATTTTTGCGTCTTTCGATTCGGAAAGATAGTAATTGATACCCTTTTTGTTCCAATTTTGTTGATTTTTTCACCTTATTCCAGTCTGGTCTTCCTGCCTGCAGCTTAGTTCGTAGTCCAGTCAACAAGTCCCTGTTTTCCTGCTCATGGACCAAGTCTAGCGCCATCTGGAGGCCAAAATTCTTCATGTCAAAGCGCTGGATGCCTGTCATGAATAGATGGATATCCAAGAACCGATCCAACGAGTACTGACTCTGCCCCTGCTCCAGATTCAACAGCATGTCTACGAACCACTCAAAGGCCGTGTGGTTTCGATTCAACCAAATAAAATCCACCTGCAACAAGTAACTTGCGTTAGAAATGATGCAAAACAAAATACTCCTTAGAGTAATCAAAACTAACTATGTGGTATAAACTATGCATGCTATACCACCACAATAAGTACCTCGGTCCTCTGATTTAGGCCACTAACAAGAACGTGCATTCATTCTACATGATTGTCGATTCAGCTGTTCGATTTTGTAAGTAGGTCATCAAATTGCAGGCTGATTTTCTGTCAGTTCCTCGCTCCTTTGCCGGTATATTTTACCTTTTCTGAGTATGGGGTACAGACCAGTCCACCCGTTGTCTCTGCCTGCTTTTATTTCTGTACCGCCCTTTTCAGGCTTTAATCAGGAGACGGCTATTTTGATTCGTGCTTACTAAATCAATTTTATCCATTGAACACTCTAGAATGGGAAAGTACCTGAATTTTGGGGGATGATTAGAGTTTTTCTAATAAAGATTAATTTTCATAGGGCCATAATCTTTTCCAATAAGCTGGAATTACCTAGTGCTGCACATAAAATAGTAATAAGTTTCGTTCCCACACAAGAGTCATAAAAAGTGCGGGTCTCCTCACTTTCGATTCAAGATGGCCGACTTGTGCTCCTACCTTCTTGACCCTAAGAGCCCGTTTCTCTCGCTCTTCGTCCACCCAGGTATGTTGACAGTTAGGGCAAGTCGTAACAATACTCCGATGTCTGCACATGATAGACTGCATGATGGAAGCAAACGGAGTGACACCGATACCAGCCCCGATCAACACAGCGTGCTCAGACTCAAAGACGCTGGTGCTTGGTGTTCCGTAAGGACCTTGAATGTGTACCTAAAAGCGGCAAGCAAACTCTGACTTGATTTAAGTACATATACTGACTAAAGACATACTTGGAATTTCTATGAAATTCACGGCAAATGCCCTCATTCCAATTAACGCTCGTCTCCCACATTTGTATTTTGCTCCGTAAAAGTGTTCTTTTCGAATAAGATTTGCAATTTAGGGATTGGTAAACAAACGGAAACACACACCACTGAGAACTATTCGGGGCCGAAGAAATGCGTGGGATATTACTCGAAAAACACAGACGATAGGCCCTACCCACATTTCCATAATTTCCTTTCCCACTTACTTGTATTTTGTTGTTGGTATTCATATCAAGTAGGACCTGTGGTCTGAGGCTATCTTTGGAGACTTGTCCAATTGAAGTCAGACTGGTTTGTTTCACCAAGTCATTTTCCTGACGTACAGCATGTTCCCTTTTTGATGTTTCTTCACCTGACGTTTCCACTTCAGGAATGGCCGCGTTATCCTCACTCTAAATATCAAATTAATTATTGTATGAAAATAAAACTTCTTGACACAAAAAAGACCTTTTTCTATCCATCAGTCAAAAGTTTAAAAGGTTACTCCGGTAACAAAATTCGCCGAACTAAATTGGACTAAGTCTCCAGGGGATATATTATATACAACACAAATACATCAGTACTCGTGCACTAGCCTGCTGATAAAAATACAGTTTAATTTTTCAACTCTGACCTCTTTTCCAGTTTCTTCAGCTACTTTTCCAACATCTGCCAACTGGTCTTCATGTCCTCGGTCTTCCTTGATCTCGCTTAATTCTACTAACCTCTCATCAACCTCTGGAATCCTGCTAGGGAGCGAGGTCTTCTTCCATTGTACAACGGTTTGAGGATCCACATCAGCGTTGAAGCTAACTCTGCGGACTTTCATGAAAGACGGCGGTTCTACCTCGTCGGGACTCGTGGGGGAGTCGTCGGTAGCGACCCTAACAACCGTGTCGTCAACCTCACCCGCACGAGGCCCTTTGGGATCATCTGACAGTGATGTAGAGTTGGAAGTCTTGCAGTCGTCTTGCGGTGATATCTCGAAGCCATCGTTGACATGCTGACCGGCATCAGACGGACGGTTTCTGCCATGGGTGGATAGCGAACCACCAGGTCGAAGACGAAGGGAAGATTTGACTCGCTGGGACGTCTTTTTTGTGTTGGACTGTATGTCATCAAAGAAACGGTAGAGACGCTTGGTCCAGTTACCAGCAGACCGAATATGAAGAGACAGAATGCCTATCAAAACTGATAACATCTCAGATTTTATTATAAGGAGTCCTCGAGTAACTAATTATGACATTTTTATAGTGACAAATATTAACTGTGTAAATACAGATGCACATTTCGTCAGATGAAATGGATTAGAACCTCGTCATTAATGCAGCTTTTAGAACCATGAAAGTATACTCCTTTGATTGAAGCTAAGGTCTTGTCATGCTGCATGATAACATGGCAAAATAACAAAGTGATGCCTTTTTTCCACAAAATGAAAAATGTTATCTTGCCTAATGCTCTTAGGTTAACGAAGCATGGAACTGAAACGGGTATTTGTGTTATTTGACCATAACACCGGAAAGTCCATATTACTGGCAGACGTTTTGGCCAAGGGCTATTGAAGTTTCAGTTTAATAAAAATAGTAGTCAACGTCCTGGTTGCTTTAATTACAGTTGTCATATTTTTTTCTTCATTAAGTAGGAAAGAATAATCGCACATTTATCAAAGCCCTGAAAAAACAACATCAGCAAATAAAAGCAAAGATGTCTGGATTAAAAGTAAGGATTTTGATTTCTTTTGCCCCTGACGTCATTTTGAATGAGTATGACGTTGCATCCGGTTTTGAATTTACCTCGACCCCCACACCGAAGGCTGTTAACGTCTCTGCGTTCGAACCTCGTCGGCAGGAAGAAATATAGGCAGGTACCTGTGGGGACACCTATTGATTCCCAGGAACGAGGTTGCTAATGCAGAGAACGGACTCTTACAGGCCCGTGTTCGTGTGGACTTGGGTTGTAAATTTATACCAGAGGTATTTCAAATTAGCTGAAAAACTTTCAAGTTTATCGCTCAATATTCATCGACACTCGAACAACACTTGTACCGAGAGTAGGGGCAACCATCTTTTTGCAAAATTCAGCCAAAGAGGCCTCATTTTTTGCGAACGGTGTTCTGAATGCTCCTACCAAGTTGTTACAGATATTTCGTCTAGCAGTGAGTTTACACTGAAAAGCAAACGTCTGCAGAACATTCAATTCAACATCAATAAAGAAAGTATATTTAAGCGTTTTGTGAGGACTATTTCACTCTTTGTAGCGCATGCCGACCATAATTAAGCCACCTGCTGGCTTTGCTGGCAAAATTTACACTGAAGGTGTTGCAAAAGAGAGCTCTATATTGAGATCAGTGGGTTCTAAGACGATTAAAAATATCAAAACATCTGCTGTGCAAATTACTGTCTGAACATTATTGTACCATTGAGAGTGTTTTGATTGATCAGTACAGGCAAATTGTTCTCTGACTATAAAAATGAATTGTGAGTTCTCAGATGCAATCGCGCCTTGGATAGCCTCTGTTTTGTGACACTGTTTCACATGACCGAAAAAAATCTCGTGAAATTTTAAAGCCCACAAGCAGAAAATGACACTAATTTCCTTCATTTGCATTTAAAAATACAATATTCTCTCAAACATAAAATAGCAGCAGCTCTGGTTATTTGTGCTTTAGATTTGCTTGCCACCAAAGAAGGAATACGTTCTCTCCCGACATTTACCGGAACCTAACGTTTTCGCGGTTTTCCTGAACGGAATATGACGGGAAAAGCAATCATCTTTTCATCTGTTTTACAATCCACTGACCATACGTTTCTACATCCCACAATTAGTTTACATAATTGTGACAGCAGACGGCAATAGAATTTGAATTTGGATGTTTAGGTTTTCCGTGGAAACTATCCAATAATAATTACTGCAGCTCAGTATTTCAAAGGTGCATTGTAGGTGATATTTAGAAATAAGTACGAATTTTATCTGCTGGTTTTCAAACGGGTGTAAATAATCCACCTGATGTTATGTGGGTTGTGTGAAAAATGCCTCGTGATCTATTGAACTCGCGGTTGAAGACTGCAATGGTAATAACCGTATTACTTCTGATGATAAAAGTCTTTTCACAGTTTTCGGACAGGATGCAATGGGAATGGTCGCTGTATACACTGATAATATCATAAATATATGGACGTGGATATCTCTGTTTCCTATAGTAGTTTTTAAGAGAAGGGCCATCCTGGCATATCAGTAGGCCTAGTTATTCCTGTGGTAGGATGACTTGATTGAGGTGTTGGACACTCAGTTATTCCTCAACCCAAGTCTATGGAATTGGCTTTTATTAATTTAAGACAATAAATATAGGCTTGGACGGTCTCAAACCTAAGCTACGGCTCGGGGATTAGTCGCGTCCATTCTCCTGAGCCGGTCTTAAGCGTTAACTTAAGACCGGATAAGCATATATTTATTCCCATTGATATATACCGTTTTAGTCAGTGTGTCACAAGAAGTCAGTGCATGATGACTTTGTAACGATGTTGCTCTAGAATTTTACTTTCATTTTCCCAAATGCCCGTGTCTACTCTATGCTATATTCCTGTGCAAGTTTACCCAAAGAATCTTCTTATACGGACTTGTTGCGCTTGTGATTTATGATTGATGGAGTGTTCATTATTTCAATCGCTTCCAGCGGGAATTATCAAATGTTAATACAGTCAAGTTGCTTGTTGTTGAATAGGGGGACTGTCTGCCATACTTATGAATAATTCTTTTTGTTATTTATACATATTGTGCGTTTCAATATCTAAATGTATCTTTATTCAGCGATTCTTTTTTAAATTATGGAAATGTGAAATGAAATAAAGACGAAAAGGTTTTACCCCAAGGGAAATTTGGGAGTGACTAGGAACAGAAAAATCCGGAGACAATACATGATGTCACATCCAAACGAAATTTTTATTGTTATTGCAACTGGCAAGAATCTGCCACGTACAGGTTTTTCAAGATGTATTTGAATAGGTAATAAATTACAGGTTATAAATAGATATAAAAATAAACCAGTGGCTTACTCTTTTAATAATGAACGCAAGAGAATACGATGTACAACGTTTTTGTTAGAGGTTTAACCCTGAATGGAATAGATTAAATAGTTACGCTTATTTTGTTTCGAAATAGTAATTGATATTTACAAGGTAGAATATAAGACTAAAAGATAATCTTCATACCAAATATGTTATACGCTCTGCGAAAAGGGTATTACGGACACTGTGCTATTTCACACTGAGGGTTTTTATGTGGAGAGGGTGATTTTCTTTTTTACTTCTGGTTTATTGATATTTCCATATCAGTTCTTTCAGAATTCATACAAAAAAAAACCCAACTGTTGCTATGGGTGTCAAAAGACTTTCTTTTTGGCTGATTTTTTTGTTCATTTCACATGATTATGCAAAAATCAACATATCGTCAGATTGCAAAATGTCAAAGGGTTTGAACCTAAACCAAAATAAAGCTTATAATCCAGCAAATTCGAATGTCTATGTTCTCATTTTGAAAAATGTCCCATAATACCCATTTTTGTTGAGCCTATCACCTCTAAGAGATTTGATATGAAATACATTGAATAGGAAATATAAAAAAAGTTTCAAAAACCTATGAGGTTTCTATTAATAAAAAAATAAAGGATTACAGCAGGTACTGAACATTAAGTTTACACTTTAAAATAAGAAAGAATAATAAATAATCCCTGCTCACCACTTCCCAGGTTGTATCATGTGTAACTGGGGTGTGATCCCTGGGTACATGGTGTTTCACGTTCAATGGCTTCTGGCTAGCGCCCCCCGAACAGAGACATTGACAGATGGGAAGAGCCACCAACATAGGGCTGGGTAGCTCAGTTGGTAGAGCACTTGTACGGTATTTCAGAGGCTGCAAATTCTGTTCAAATCCTGATCCAGTCAATTTCTTTGTTCATTTTTATACTCATTAAATAATTTAAATAGCTTAAATAAATAAATAGTTAAAATAGCTTGAGGCTCGAACGGTTTCAATAGTTACGCTTTCTTAGTTTCCGTCATTGTGTCCGCAAGATGTAGAGTTGTTCTCATTCCTTTTTTCCATGTCGGCCACTGCTTTTATCAGGAACTGTTGAAAAAACAATGAGAATTGGATCTTTCAGCAGGATAAATTCAAAAGGGCAACTTTGTGTTGTCGTAATTGCAAAGAGTACTTAAGAAAAACCAAGATTTGGGGGGGGGGATTGAACATCATTCGTGTTAGGGACAAAAGACAATTCGACAAGATTAATAAGTTACAACTACTGAGTAATCTAAGCAAACGGAGTGTATTTTGTACCTTCCCTGACACTACTCATTCGCATGAAAGAATAATGTTTTCAATTAAAACATAAAGAATTCAGTGCACCCGGAATAATAATGAGAACGATTAAAGTTGTCAATTTACCTTTAAAGATCTGTTCCTTCAATACTTTTGTCAGCATTTGATACACATCATCCAATTGACCCTTCGAGCCAGGGAAGACCTTCAACGGATCGATGACGTCATTTACATCCTGTGAATAACATCAAGAAGCAAAGACAGTTTATTCACAAAAAGTTTCAGAGCTTCCTTCTGCGGTAAAACTTAATACTTAAACAGTCAAGCACATGTTCACTTTCTTTCCGTTTCACTTTCATTCACAGATGCTATTGTATCTGAAGAGTAGATCCAAAATTCCCATTGGCTTTAATGTGATACTGCAGTTTTTGGAGACCAAAGATATTAGTTAACAAGATAATTTAGGTTCATTCAGACCAAACTTTACCTTGGCTTTTTAAAAAAATTATTTATTTATTTCTTTTATTTTGATGCTACACATTGCTTGCAGTGAATGAAAGTTTGGATGATATGGAATAAGTGCGGTGAAAATAATTATACGTTCTTTTGGGAGTACTTGATCAAAGACTTACCGTGGAATTCATCTACATGACAAAAGTTCACAAGACAAAAAAATTACCTTGTTTTGTGTAGTGAACGACTTGGGTGTAGAGATCTCCTGTAGGTCTGGTATTGCTCGCCTCCTTCTGCCTATTGAAAAGCACAAGGGAAAAACCCGAGTAAATCTTTGTTCTGCTGCCAAACAAATTCGATTACATACAACACTGTAAGGAAAAGCTTCAAGAAACAGGAAACTGATAGATGTTACTTACACTCGTGTTCGCGCTCACACTGCCCAACAAGTTGGCGTATTTCCCCATTCCTGCAGGGCTTGAAACCACCTATATGGAAAAAAATCAACAACTGCCATTGCAATTTTTTTTAAACATGCCAAAAAACCAAATTTCAGATTTACAAATCGATCCCCCCTCCGCAAACAAAGGGCAAAAGAAAGTAAATCAATTTCACTCTTTCAATGACAAATAGATACAGTATGACAAAAAGCCAATTTTAGTGCGTTGCGTCAAATCGAAACATATTCAAAAGAGGACTGATTCCATACGATACATAACGGTTTTTCGTTCACTTTGTTTCAAAGTTTGGGGTATCTAACTGAATGAAATTTTAAGTAAAAACGGAATTGATGAAAAAATGATAGTAATTATAAAGCGACTTTAACACGGATCAAAGCGCTCTACATCATTATTACCCCTGTTCACCTGGCCCATGAAACATTCCTAATATCATCTTAGCTCCCTGGGGAGTATAAAGCACAATGCTGCCATTATCGGCGCAAAGCAGCTAAATCAACCACAATAACCATCTATGCCCTCGCAGGTACCCAATGACTCCTCACAGGTACCCTATGTTTCCTCACAGGTACCCAATTACTCCTGGGTGGAGAAAGGCAATGGGTGACAAAGTGCACACGCGAAATGATCCCAGGCTGCATTCAAATCGCCGACTACGTATCCAATGCTCTTAACCACAAGACCACGGCACTCCACGATAATGATATCGATTGTATGCATTGGTGCTTCGTATTCTTGGGAAAGACCAACTCACCATTAGGCGTAGGCGTTGTGAGTGACTTTTCCTGGCACCTTTTTTTGACTTCATCAAAACTGCAGTAGTTGGAATCACACTGCTCTGAAATATATCAATCAACACAGACAGTTGTTCTTTGTCTGATTTTAATTACCTGCTTTTACAAACCATAAAAGAAAGCCTTGTTAAAGGGACTTTGAAGCATTTAGCCTGACTTAAGACATGAACGAACATCGTCGTCAGAGAGCACAAAGTACAAAGCCAATGTACCAGCTTGCAAACTGTGTATGTTATTAAACCACCAAGGCAGATTTCTGTTAAAAAATTGTGCGCACGTCTACCGTGCTTAAAATTAAACCAACTGGTGATTCAAATCTACTAAATAACGAATCTTCATCTTATAGATATTGGAATCGTTTGTCCTGATGGTAAGCTATGTTCTCGTACAAATGGAACAATTTTCCAGACTAAAAGCAGACACATAACAAAATACCGTTAATACGCTGTAGGTTTTCCCGCTTTATTTCGTATTTCAATGCTCTGAAAGTCAATATTTGTGGGCAAGAGACCAATCTTTGACAAAAATTTTCTTTGCTTTAAGCAATATTAAATGAAAGAAACCCGAAATTAACTGAGAAAACCCATATGAATATTAATATTTATTGACAGTGTATTGCACTTCAGTACTACTTGTTCCCTGTGTTCATGGAAACGCAGTCAAATAATGTCGAAAGACGAAAATTCCTGGTGTTTCGGTTGCCAGGAATATCCTGTTTAATAGCATTGTGCTGCGAGTGCAATCCAGTTCACATGGCAGAAACTTTTGAGGTAGTCTGCACGAATTTTGGGTGTTTTTATTACACAAGAAGTCTACACGCCTCCTGGAAGCTTGTAGAAATGTCGAACTTTACTCTCCTTTGATAAAATTCCTAAAACAGCTAGGTTTCAATTCTGGTTTTCCCAGCATGTGGTGTAAAATATCTGTGGTGGTTTGGACGATAACAATCAAGCTTATTTAACTCCCCTAATTTCCATTACATTGTAATGAAACTGTACTGCGTCCTAATGAAAACACGGAGAAGACGAATTCAATTGCAACCCAAAAGAGCAGATCGAGATTTATCTCGATTTTTCAAAGGATCACAATCTTTCTTTGAAACCGTCTGAACGGTCTGTCGTCCACGTCCAGCTAATAGTTTCAGCTTTTGGAAGTTAGTTGCAACACATACAGTTTATTACGTATCATGTGGGAGAACGTTGAGATTCAAAAACAGCATTCGATTATAAACGGTATTGGAAGGAATAGGTAAAAGGTAAAATAGGTAAAGTTTTTGGCTCTGCTGAGCTGTAAGACTACAAATGTGGGTCGGCGTAACCTCAATCCCATAAATTACTTATGGTGAGCATTGCAAGTCGAGATTACGGGTTGCACAGCCAGGTTCCGAGAGACTCTTCCATTAAGCAGGCTTAATTCGAACATTACAAGCTTTTACAATGCATGAAAGAAAGCCTTGTTTGAGGGACTTCAATTAAGTCACTTACCTTGACATAAGACATGAACAAACAAAGTCGCCAAAAAACACAAAATAGAGAGACAATGTACCATATTGCAGACTGGTCACAGTGTACAACTATAAACGCGAGTCACACAGCGTCTGCTCCCTGCTGTCCAGTTTTAACGTTAACGAAATTAAAGATTATAGCGCTGTGGAAAAGTTGGATGAAGTTCTTCAGTGTTTGAAATTATATCAACTGCGGATTTAAATCTACTAAATGAACAACGAATCTCCACTTTATATACATTCCACTCGTTCATTCAGATGGCAATTTTTTTCCCGGGGAAAGCAGCGATTTTCCGGACTAAATACAGACAATGAAGAAAATACTGTTAAAACACGTGTCAAATTATTAGGATTTTAAGCTGGAGTATACGGTCGTTTCCCCCAACGCAGTGTCCATGGAAATACAGTCAAACAATGTAAAAACACGACGTTTCCTTCAAAGTTCCTGTTGTTTCGGATGTCAGGAGTATCTCGTTAAATAGCAAAGTGCCATTAGCGACATAAAAGTCAGATTGTGGGGAATTTCCGAGGTAGTCGGGACAGGATCTTGTTAATTACACAAAAATAGTCTCCACCCAGCATTGAAACTTCCACAGCCACAATTATGACCTTCACAACGGTTTGGTTTCCTGAGCTTTGCATTGAAATAATGTTGGGCATTAATGGGAAATACAAGAAGAAATCAAGTTCATTTTACACCTCCTATGTTCATTCTCTTCGAGTGGAACTGCAACGTTCTTCTGAAAATAGCAAAAAACGAATTAATCCAAAACTCCCACCAGATTGTCACTCGTCTTAATTGTCAATCATCCACGCTTAGTCCTTTAGTTACAGTTTTTGGAAGGTAGACAGCATGTTACACTGATGGGAGTAGTTTGCTGTTGATGTTACGGTTTAGTACATGTCATGTGGAAGAAGGGTGAAGCACATGCACGAAAGGCTGAGGCACATGCATAAAACTTTGAGATTCAAAACACACTTTGGTAAGATGAGGTACATGTATTGAAAGGAATAGATACATAATAGTTTTGGCTCTGCTGAGCTGTGAGGCCCCAAATTTGGATTAAGGTAATCGCGGTTCCATAAAGTAATCGCGGTGTGCTTTACGAAGGAAGTCGAGCTAGCCTACCGGTTAAAAATACAGGCCACGTGTTGACAAATTCTTTCATTAGTTGGCAATTTTAACAGAGGTATTGCAATTATAACTATATCCAGTTTATGTGACGACGTCCCCCCACTTTAATTTAATTTTAACACCCAGGTACATTGTAACACTTATAGGTGTGCAAACACCAGGGCGTGCAAAGTAACACTGGTAATGTTAAAGTAACACCCTATGGTGTGATCATCTGAAAGCACTAAAAAGTATTGATTTTCACACCAGAGTTTTTGCAATGCAGTTGTTTTTCCACTATTAACCTCGTTTTTTAAAAAGTGTAAGAGGTACTGTGCCTACAGGCCGTAGAGGATCTAAAATCCCGTATAAGTGCCAGTGCTGCGTATTGATGCACTGATGCTTAAAGGCGCATTTCCATATGTGCGTTAACACTCATGTCGAACGTTGCGTATCCGTTAAATTCATCGCTCCCGGGGCGATTTCGACGGCCGAACGCAACACACATAAGTGTTGTGTTAATAGAGTAAATATGCAATTAAGCCGAGACCTACCGAACACTTAATCCTATATTGTGTATGTGGACACTACAAAGGGAGGACAATATTCTGGTCATTTCACTGACTTCTGCCAGCATTCTGCAGCCCTTAATGTATTGCAACGGTGTACCACCCCCACAAATTTACAGTGCTCCCCATTTGCCGCCTACTAAATAAACAAACCATGACAAACCAAAACATAAAATAATCCAAAAACAAAAACAAACGCACCACTGAAAGCTGGTGCTACCCCATAAAATGCTGGTGCCCGCCTTTGTACCCCCAACTGGTAAACTCCTAGCTACACCACTGCGCTATTGACGTCTGACAGGGTGCATGGTTCCATGTTTCCAGCCTGCTGAGGTAAACGTGGATCTAAAACATGGAAGCATATTCTTACGGAAAGGGGAACTGGGACATTCTTGTGTATTTTAAAAGGTTTCTCTGAGTGGTGTGGCTTTTCACAGACTTTGGGAAGAAAGGGAAATGAACTTGCACAAAGACATTGAAAATCAAAGTAATTATAGCCTCTTTGGGGCATTGTCCCCTTCCCCAGGGGCTTTTGCTGACTGAATGATAAGCAATGAACATTTGATTGGTTGTTTCAATCTAATGATAAATGTCAGTTCTATTATAAACTAAGTCAATTTAGATACCATTTTAGGGGTGTTGGGCTTGAACGGGAGATCTAATTACAAAGGTAGGTGGGTACAGCCCCCACCCACGAGAATCACGCCTGGAATGTCATTGCAAATTTTAGAATTCAAGAATATATGGAATTTTTCAATCTAGATAAAGGAAATACAATTAGGATTTTATTCCGTTATTTTGTTTATGAAAATAAAGTGTTATCAAGGGAATACGATGTGATGGGTTTCCGGGATAAATGGTAGAATGAATGTTTCGACAACCCACTTCCTCTGTGGAATTTCCCTTTTATTACTCAAAATCTTTGTGAGTGGTGTGACGTACACCAAAACACAAGCTTGCCACGCCGCATGGGGTATAAGCCGGGAAAAGCTGTGTGCTAATACGTGGGTATGATTGCAAAAAGTCGTGCGATCTTGTCGTTAGATGGGTTCTCAGATGCAGATAAGTTTCTGCCTTTTTTCGTCCTAACTTATCAATGAGGGCTAGCGAAATTCAATCAAGTAATTCAGGAACACGTAGGCGAAGCACTTTACTGCGTCGTCCATGTTGCACTAGCCCAGAAGGAAAGTGTGCAGCTAGCTCCGTATGGTACAGATTGTGTCGCACCCTGACGGCCTTTCTGGGATCCATAATATCAAATCGGTTCGCGAAGTTTGCCTCCTACGTCACGGAATTTCAATGGTAAAAACTGGAAAGAGGGCTTCAATTTTGGGATGGCAAACACAACTAACTCAACACATCAATCAGTTTTGCTTTTCATTCACATCTCAATTGGAATTACGGAATAAAATGAGTTTTGGACAAATTTTAATTTCCCTGTTCCTTCAAAGTTTCCCGTTCGCCACATGACAAATTTTGCATTCATATATCCACCATGGTAAACCATGGCGTAAGAGAAAATATTGACATATCATTTTACTGCTCAACTCTCTCTAGATATATCGAATGAGGAAAGGTTGGGATAATTGTTACAGGGGCAAGTTGCTACCTCGCTCTTATTCTTATAGTCACAGTTCCCAAATACCTGTGTGTATCTGATGCCACCGGGACCACTCCATTGCAATGTCGTTTTGGGAAAAAAAATCGCGACCGGGCCTCCTTGTAGCGTTCACTAAATAAAAATAACAGCCACTGTCCTGGTTTCTTTAATTGCAATTGCCAGATATGTACTACATTAAGTAGGAAAACGTAATAGTACATTTATCTAAGTCCTGAGAAAACAACATCAGCAAATAAAATCAAACATGTCTGGATTGCGAGTAAGGCTCTTTATTTTTTTGCTCCCGACGTCATTTTAATGAGCCTGAAGCTGCATTTACTTTTGAATTTGCCCCAATCCCCACACCAAAAGCTGGAAACGTCTCTGCGTTCGAACTTTGTCCGCAGGAAGAAACATAGGCAGGTAGCTGTGGGGACACCTGTTGATTCCTGGAAACGAGGTTGATAATGCTGAGAAAGGATACTCAGCGGGAGATCCGAATATCTTAGTCTTCTTAGTTGGCTGTTGTATGATGGCCCTTACAGGCCCATTCGTGTGGACTTGGGTTTTAAATTTATATTCAGTAAGGAATTTTTCACTCTTTTCACTGCATGTTAATCATAGTTGAGCCACCTGCTGGCTTTGCTGGCAAAATTTGACCCTGAAGGTGTTGCAAAAGAGAGCTCTATATTGAGATCAGTGGGTTCTAAGACGATTAAAATATCAAAACATCTGCTGTGCAAATTACTCTCTGAACATTATTGAGAGTGTCTGGATTGATCACATAGAGGATCAGTACAGGCAAATTGTTCTCTGACTATAAAAATGAATTGCGAGCTCTCAGATGCAATCGCGCCTTGGATAGCCTCTGTTTTGTGACACTATTCCACTGATAACAGATTTGAAATCGAACCTCGTCCGTGGTTTCTTGTAACGAAAGGATGCAAACATGAGACTGAAGAGGAAAACCGTGTACCAACTTTTGAAAAATGGTTATCAGTGTTCATGGGAAGATAAAAGGGGATTTTGCTAAGATGAAACATTACTGATTTCTTTTTCAGAGATAATGTTAGAAAAAATACATTAGGGGAACCCATCATTCTAGAATCGCATTACCAATAATTACTGCTGTGTGATCGTTTCAATGTCCCCTCCCCCCCAAAAATACAAAAACAAAACAAAACTTATCAAATTTTTAAAGCCCACAAGCAGAAAATGGCATTTATTTACTTCATAAAATTTTAAAATTAAATTTTCTCCCAAACATAAAGTAGCAGCAGCTCTGGTTATTTTTGCTTTAGATTTGTTTGCCACCAAAAAAGGAATACGTTGTCTCGCCATTTACAGGAACCTAACGTTTTTGGCTGTTTTCCTGAACAGAATATGGTGGTAAGAGCAATCATCTTTTCATCCGTTTTACAATCCACTAACCATACGTTTCTACATCCCACAATCAGTTTAATTGTAACAGCAGACGGCAATAGAACTTGGTGGTCGATGTTTAGGTTTTCCGTGGGAACTATCCAATAATAATTACTGCAGCTCAGTATTCCAAAGGTGCAATGTAGGTAATATTTAGAAATAAGTACGAATTTTATCTGCTGGTTTTCACTAATCCACCTGATGTTATGTGGCTTGTGTGAAAAATGCCTATGGTATATTGAACTTGCGGTTGAAGTCTGCAATGATCACAAGCCTATTACTTCTGATGATCAGAGTCTTTTCACAGTTTTCGGACAGGATGCAATGGGAATGGTCGCTGTATACACTGATAAGATTGTAAATATATGGGCATGGATATCTCCGTATCCACAAGGCAGTAGTAATTGACCTTTTCCTTAATTTAAATATAGTTAAAACGAGTGTTAAGAGCATCTTGAAGTTAAGTCACATATTTACGGGTGGATCAAATCTTTTTAGACTTTTCAAAGCGTTTTTATCCATGCTATATTGACAAAACACACAAGTGCTACTTCGTGAAAACGAAAATCGTTTTATTATGCATCGGTCTACGATTTGCGCGCACACACTTAAGTGCTACTTCGTGAAACCAAAATTGAAGTAGCACGCAAGGGAAGTTGAGTGTTACTTCGGGGTGTTGGTGACGAAATGTAGGTTTGGCTGGTCTCAAACGTAAGTTACGGGTCGGACATTAGTCGCGTCCATTCGCCTGAGCCGGTTAAGCTAAGCACATATTTATTCCCATTGATACATACCGTTTTAGTCAGTGTTTCAGAAGAAGTCAATGCATGATGACTTTGTAACGATTTTGTTCTTGAATTTTACTTTCATTTTCCCGAATACCCCTGTCTACTTTATGCTATATTCCTTGTGCAAGTTGTCCAAAAGAATCTTCTTTTACGGACTTGGTGCACTTGTGATTTATGATTGATGGAGTGTTCATTATTATAAGCACTTCCAGCGGGAGGTTAATACACAGTCAAGTTGTTCGTTGTTGAATAAGGGGACCGTCTGCCGTTTTTATGAAGAATTGTGTTTTTTATTCATGTTGTGCGTTTCAATATCTATATGTATTTTTATTAAGCAATTCTTTCTTATAAATGATTATGCAGGTGTGAGATGTAATAAAGATGAAAAGGGTTTACCCCCAGAGGAAATTTGAGAGTAAAAATCCAGAGACAATACATGATGTCACATCCTAACGAATTTTTTATTGTTATTGCAACTGGCAAGAATCTACCACGTACAGGTTATAAATAGATATAGCCTAAAAATAAACCAGTGGCTTACTCTTTTAATAATGAACGCAAGAGGTTACGATGTACAACGTTTTTGTTATAGGTTTAACCCTGAATGGAATAGATTAAATAGTTACGCTTATTTTGTTTCAAAATAGTAATTGATATTCACAAAGTAGAATATAAGACTAAAAAACAATCTTCATACCAAATATATGCTCCGCTCTGCGAAAAAGGATATTAAGGGACGCTGTGCTATGTCCTGCTATGGGTTTTTTATGTGGACAGGGATTATTTTTAACTTCTTAGTTTTTAGCTTCTATCGTATCAGTACTTTCACAATTCAGAAAAGAAACCTAACTGTTGCTATGGGTGTCAAGAGACTTTCTTCTTGGCTGATATCTTTTTCCATGTCCTGTGTTTCTGTTAATGTGTATGGTATGATTATGCAAAAATCAGTGTATCCCCAGATTGCAAAATCAACAGGGCTCAAACCTACACCAAAGTAAAGCTTATAATGCAACCAAATCGAACGTGTATATAACTCATTTTGAAAAACAAAGCCCCATTACACCCATTTTTCTTGAGCCGGTCACATATAAGAGATTTGACATGAAATACATCGAATGGGAATACAAAGAAGTTTCGAACACCTACTTGAGGTTTATATGAATAAAAATAAAGGCTTATAGCAGGTACTGTACATTAAGTTTTAACTTTTAAATATGAAAGAATAATAAATGATTTAAAAAGCTCAAATAAATTAATAGTTTAAATAGTTAATAATAACGATTTCAATAGAACCCCCTGTTCACTGGGCCCATGAAACATTCCAAATACCATCTTAGCTCCCTGGGGAGTATACATCACAATGCTGCCATTATCGGTGCAAAACAGCTAAATCAACTGCAATAACCATCTATGCCCTCACAGGTACCCAATGACTCTTTACATTTACCCCATGACTCCTCACAGGTACCCAATTACCTCTGGTGGAGAAAGGCATTGGGTGACAAAGTGCCTTGACGAAGGGCACATGCATCATGATCCCAGGCTGCATTCAAACTCGCAACCTGCTCTACCCATGGACTACGTATCCAAAGCTCTTAACCACAAGGCCACGGCACTCCACGATAATGATATCGATTGTATGCATTGGTGCTTCGTATTCTTGGGAAAGACTAACTCACCAGTAGGCGTAGGCGTCGGTGTCGCTGTCAGTGTTTGTGTGGGTGTCGGTGAGGGTGACTCTGTCGTTAAAGATTCCCTGCACCTTCTTCTGACTTCACCAAAACTGCAGTAGTAGTTCTGATCACACTGCTCTGAAATATACCAATCAACACAGAAAGTTGTTCTTTGTCTGATTTTAATTACCTGCTTTTACAAACCATAAAAGAAGGCCTATTTAAAGGGACTTTAAAGCATTTAACCTGACTTAAGACATGAACAAACATCGTCGTCAGAGAGCACAAAGTACAAAGCCAATGTACCAGCTTGCAGACTGTGTATGTTATTAAACCACCAATACAGATTTCTGTGAAAAAATTGTGCGAAGGTCTACCGTGCTTAAAATTAAACCAACTGGTGATTCAAATCTACTAAATAACGAATCTTCATCTTAAAGATATTGGAATCGTTTGTCCTGATGGTAAGCTCTGTTCTCGTACAAATGAAACAATTTTTCAGACTAAAAGTAGACACAGAACAAAATTCCGTTAAAACAGTACAGGTTTTACCGTTTAATTTCGTACTACAATGCTCTGAAAGTCAATATTTGTGGGCAAGAGACCAATCTTTGACAAAAAATAGTCTTTGTTTTAAGGAATATTAAATGAAAGAAAGGCGTAATTAACAAGAAAAACCTATATGAATATTAATATTTATTGATAGTGTATTACGCTTGAGTACTGCACTTTCCTTATGTCTGTGGAAATGCAGTCAAGCAATGTGGAAAGACGACGTTTCCTTTAGGTTTCTGGTGTTTCGGTTGCCAGGAGTAATCTGTTTAATAGCAGCGTACTGCGAGTGAAATCAAGTCCACATTGTGGGGAATTTTTGAGGTAATCTGCAACGAAATGTGGGTGTTTTTAATACACAAGAAGTCTACACGCCTCCTGGAAGCTTCCCTTCGAGAAATGTCGGAGTTTACTCTCCTTTAACAAAATTCCCTTCACAGCCTCGTTTCAAGTCGTGTTTTCCCAGCATGTGGTGTAAAATATCTGTGGTGGTTTGGACGATAACAATCAAGCTTATTTAACTCCCCTAATTTCCATTACATTGTAATGAAAGTGTACTGCGTCCTAATGAAAACACGGAGAATACGAATTCAATTGCAATCCAAAAGAGCAAATCGACATTTACCTCAATTGCTTAAAAGGATCACATTCTTTTTTTCAAACCGTTTGAACGGTCTGTCGTTCACGTCTAGTCTATAGTTTCAGCTTTTGGAAGTTAAATGCAGCATTTGAGGAGTTTACTGTTGATTCTACAGTTTAGTATGAAACGTTGAGATTCAAAAACAGAATTGGGTAATAATTATAAGGTATAGGAAGGAATAGGTAAAAGGTAATATAGGTAAAGCAGAGACTACAAATTTGGGTATGAGTAACCTCGATTCCATATATTAATTATGGTGAGCATTGCAAAGGACGTCGAGTGTACGGGTTGCACAGGTTCTGACAGACTCTTCCATTAAGTAAGCTTAATTCGAACAGAGGTATGAGCAATTAGAAACTTTTGTCCGGATTGAATGGCGTCACCTACAAGTTATGTTGCTACCATCAACCTCGTTATCAGTCATGGTCAGTGTGAGATTAATTAATAGGTGCAGGAGGTACTTTGCCTACGGGCTGTATAGGCTCTAATATCCCGTACAGGCACCGGTGCTGCATACAAATACTCCGACGCCTGAGGCCTATACGGAACATCGGTGCCTTGGACCTGTAGTGAATTCCTGAACAGCTTTAGCGCTGCAGTCCTGCCCTGGCTTTTTTTTAGAGGTCAGTTAATCCCCCTCTTTGTTCAGACCTGTGGCTTTTATAATTGAATTCAATGGACAGGGTAAGGCTCTTCATTCCAGCAAAGAAGTATAAAAGCTTAGTGCATGCAGAATGCACCACACTACTAACAGTAACATCTAATATGAACATGCATGCTCATACATACATGTAAATTTATCCATATTTGCCCATGCTTTCTGGTGTGATATGTATGTCAAACTATTGGCTGGACAGAGTGCTACCTATCAACACCTGGCGTATGCAGCCTGCGAACGTACCGGCGGAGCATGGGCTCTTAAATTGCAAGGGAGACGGCTGGCTTGCAGGACACTGTAGCATCTCCATGTCTGGAGGATCGTTGATGTCATATTACCCCCATAACATCCTTCATCTACTGATTGCCTTACACATGTACATGCTTTCCACATTTTATATGTAGCTCTTCTCATCTAAGCCTTGTCCAATTTCTTTTGCATGTATGCATGTATAGTTATCTGCTTTTTATTTGGTTTCCTACCACATATCCTACAGTACATGCCTCCTTTTACAGAGTCATTTCTCAGTTCTTGGGTTTTCAGACTTATCCTTTCTTTTCTTCTTATCCGTCATGGTTCTCAAAGTTCAAGCCTGATGTCTTCATTGTGAGGAAGATTTCTTCGTGACTCAGCTGTATTGAGGTTGGCACAAAGGGCACAATAGTGCCAAAGGCGCCATTAATCTCGCAACAACAACAACAACAATGCACCACACACACACACACACACTCCTTCGCTGTGCAGCCGAGCTTCCACAAGTCACTGGTCAACTACTTCATCTAGCAGCCATTTTTCTTAGTTCAACTTGTGTCCAGATGCGGGGATAGGATCTGATTAGGCAGTGTTTTCTCCTTACAGTGACTGTTCCCGCGAAAGGACACATTTCCTTAGCATTCATTATTGTATATATTAAATCTTCACTATTTCGTCGAGTCAAGAAGCGGCCGGAGAAGACCGAGACTCAAGTTTTTCCTTTAGGGGTAATTATTTCTATCTTTATTTAATTAAATTAGAGACCAAACCCCTAAAGACCTACCAAACATTTAATCTTGTCCCATATAGATAATACTAAGGGTGATTTGGCTGACATCTGCCAACCTTCTTCCATTTTTCCATCTGTCTGGCTCCCTGACCAAAACTTCGCTGACGTCTTTTGATAAAATTTGAGGTCTGGCACAACCAATAGATCGTGACGCAACATGTCATGGGTCACTAGGAAAGCCCCGAGTGGCACTCCTATGTACTTTAGATGTACATGAAGCCTGTTAATGTCGGCGGTCACTGAAAACATGCAAGAAACTCCATAAAGTGCGTATGAAGGAGTAACATTCTCTTGCATGTGGGCAATAAGCATAAGAAAATGTCTCATTTGCGTTGACATAGGCAAATATACCGGAATTATGAACGATGCTATCCAAAAAGGATGGGACGAGTTCGGAGTGTGTTTTGGAAACTGGAGGAACACCCCCCCCCTTTGGTCACGTGGACACTGAGTTATACTGGAACCTTGATTCCGCAAGGGTAGTTAGAATCATCGGGCCTGGTATCCAGACAAAGTTAGTGGTAGGCCTCGACATTCTAAAGTCAGGAAAGAGCAATATTCTGACCATTTTTCTGAATTCTGCTGGCCTATGAGTAAGTAGAGGGCCTCTACATTCCAAAGTGAGGACTTCGTGTGGCTGCTGGTAAACGTTGATGGCTCGCAGTAGACATAAACACGTGACTGTGTATTGATGATTGAAATGCGATAGGGTGCATGGTTGCCCATGAGGCCAAACAGCTTAGGTAAAGGGGTATTTTTTCGGGAGGGGGAATTTATTATGTAATTATAGAGTTTTTCTGAATGGAAAGGTTAATATCTGAGTTTTTCCTCCCTTTGAGAAGAAAAGCAAATGACCTTGCACAAATACGTAACCTTTGTCTTGTAATATTTAAAAGACAAATTTATTCTTGCCTCCTTAGGGGACCCCACCCCGAGAATCATAGCAATTTTCACAAGTAAAAGATAGAATGCAATGTTTTAATTCAAATTAGGTTAATCGAACGTGAAACACAGTGTTTAATAACTTGATTGCTTTCTGTAATACGTAGGAGAAAAAGGTTTTGACAAGCCACTCCCTCTAGTCTGTGGAATTTTATCTTTATTACCCATAATCTTCGCGAGGGGTTTAATGTACCCCGAGGTAGGCCCACAGGCTCGACAGGTTGCGAGAGTTTTAGTTTGGTACAAGTTTATCAACTATCGCGTATCGCTATGTTTACGTAACGAAGCCCGTTAGTGCAAATATACATTTTATTGCGAAATAACGCAATAATATTACAAAATAATGCAATACATTTGTGCAATAACGCAAAACGTTTGCGAAATAACGCAGTAAGATTGCGAAAAACCGCAGCAGTTTTGGTAATCCGAACTGCTGCGTCTGCTCCAGTGTAAAAAGAGCAATATCAACCATCAATGACTTGTTCTTTCTCCTGGGCAATCCCTAATAGGTTAAACTTCGTTTTAGGGTCCCTTAGGAAGATACCAAGATTTGCTGCTAAAAACCACAGCATGCGCTCATAACTCAAACCAGCAGAGAAGTAGAAGGTTACGAGTTTTGTGTAATGTCACACTTAGCTTTCCTCGAATACTGTTTCGCGGGAAATCACCTCACCACTCAGTGTCCAAAGAATCGTTGTGTCATTTGCAAAGGTATGGCGTTATTTTGAAAAATTATTGAATTGGAACTACTGCATTTTGGGGCTTAAAACTGGCCTTTCATAATTTAGTTTGCCAACTACGAACTCGAAAATAAACCGATCGTTGAAATCAGCCCGCTGACAGCTGCTGTGATTTCATTACCCCAGTAAGAATGCAATCATAGTCAAAGTTTACAATGCTGTACTATTACAAAAGGCTTTGCTACATTTTTCATAAGACAGGCATTCTGAATGCATCGATGAACCAAAAATAGAATGATGTGAAATCCACTGGTTTGCTTTCTTTAAAACACTATCAATCAATGAAGTTCGATAGAAGTTCAATGTCCTCAAAACAAAATGATTGTGTTGTCTTGATCTACATAGCCTAATTTTAAGCTTAACACTTTTATAAGTACAAGTCTAAGACCATCAGCGTTTTCCTTGGCATCTTCACCGTAATGTAGCCAACCTGACAAAAACTACTGAGGCTACATTATAGTGAAAGGCTGATGCAATACTAATATACAATAAACAGGTAAGCTGTCTTAAGCTGACTTTAGATAAACAGGAAAAATAATCACTTTGCATAAAACATCACTACTTTTGTATACGGAATGAAATATGAACTGAAGAACTCAAAATTGTAAAAGCCATATCTTATCGTGCGTCGATCTTAAAAATTAACTTTGCATACCGCAACATCCCCATGGAATTGATTTAACCACTCTATCTTAGCTGTAACACTAGCTTGCTTCCACAGGCAGTGGAAACCAAACACTTTTCTAAACCTTGTCCTGTCGGCTTTAAAGGTGTTGTGCAACAAAGCAAAGTGACAAAGCAACGACGGACCCAGAACCAAATTTTCGGAAGGTAAAGCTTGTTTTTGAAGGAGGTAAAACTTGTACAAAGATTTCAATTGTACTTGATTTTAACTTTTCTCGTCTTTCTGAGGAATAAGGCTACATTGTGAGGACTTTTTCACGCTTTTCGAAGGGATTACATAAACTACACAAATTTGCCTTCTGTTGTTTTTCATGTGGTGGGGCGGCCGATCGTTCAGGGGTGGCGGTCCGTCCGCCACTTAAGGAGGATTTAAAACCGAATCAAGGCGGGAAAAAGAAAGGGAGAGCGGCGACAGACGGACGGCGACGTGAATATCAACTGGAGCCTCACGCTTTTGCATGTAAGATTGACCGGCTCGATACTTATTACTGAATCGTAGTGACTGGAAATAAGTTAAGCCAAGTGGAGCCATCTTAAATGAGGTGGACAGCCTATGCATATGTAGAAGGTACGCAATACAGGATTCGGATCAGCTGTTTGTGGCTGTCTTGTTAGTTCAGGGCGACATGTCCAACGGCACGAGGCAGGCAGAAAACGTTTGCCCGCGGTCGCATGGTGGCGCTATGTCGCCTGAACGGGACAACCTGGACCTTTACCTTACATCTACTTTTAAGTTAGGAGAAGCGTAAGGGCATCAATTGTATAACAAAGTCGTGCCCAAAAGAGTATACAATATGGCCACTTCTGGCCAACAAACGTCTAGGAAACATTTTGTCACGTGCAGGGCCCACCCAAAAGCACGCAATTCAAAGGTAGCATTAAAATGAGCCTGATAATTATTAATATTTACTACTGAAGTCTTTTCGGTAATGAAACCGAAAGGATTTCTCAAAATTGCCAAAGGCGCTGTGGTTACATGTTTTTGTGTTGGGAGAAAAACCCCAGAGGAATATTCTAGGACAGCACAGGCAATCAGGTAGGAACTGAAAACCCAATGGAAAAATCCCTAGCCTACTGCAGCCTAGCTTCAAACTTTCACAAACAGAGCGTGTTGAGCCACGTTTATTGGTAATTTTTAACAGTTTTTTTCTATCCAAAACTGACATACCACAAGGTTCAAGATTCAGCTCGATCAAGTAGTTACAAGCCTGAAATATTTAATCCATGCATCTGTAAAAAGTGAGTGGAAGACAAAAAATATGAAATATCTCCCCCGTACCCCATCGCCAACGCCTTTGACCCTATCAGCACAAAGCCTTTCAGTGTTCTGTTACTAGGTTACCTTAATTTCTTGGAAAATAAATACACTGTGAGCTCTAAAAGTTCTCTTTATGAAATATGAAGCCGAACTTCTGGCATTGTTTATTGATGACGTTTCCCAAGGCCAGCGAACCGCAGAAGAACACCGACACTCTTCCCTTATCCTCGTCCTTAATTTTCTTGAAGAGCTGCAATAAAACAACAAAACATACTGGGATTTATGTCCACTTTCAACTCAATCATTTACTACGACATCTAAAATGGTAAACGAAGGTTTTTCCCGTGCAAGAATAAAGACAAGTTAAACTGTAAATCGACTTAAAAAGGGTATTTAATTCTGGTCACTTTTGTTCAAAGTCTGTGATATAACTCGTAATTTTTTTATTTCATATGGGAATATTACACACACAAATATTACATCCTACTTTATTTTCAACCCAACGCAATTAAGCCTGAATTACCTCAGCCCAGCCAAAACATTCCCAAGCAAGTCGATATAAAGTTATAAAAGTGCAAAACCAGCAAAAAAAATGTGTGAATGTGCATGTACATGCAAATCCCCTGCAAGGAAGTATGTACAGTGGCAAATAACAAGGTAATAACAAAGTTTCATTTCGTTTCGAAGGCACCATTTTAGTCTTGAAAGAAAAACACAAACACTTCATTTTTGCGTCTTTCGTTTCGGAAAGATAGTAATTGATACCCTTTTTGTTCCAATTTTGTTGATTTTTTCACCTTATTCCAGTTGGGTCTTCCTGCCTGCAGCTTAGTTCGTAGTCCAGTCAACAAGTCCCTGTTTTCCTGCTCATGGACCAAGTCTAGCGCCATCTGGAGGCCAAAATTCTTCATGTCAAAGCGCTGTATGCCTGTCATGAATAGAGGGATATCCAAGAACCGATCCAACGAGTACTGACTCTGCCCGTGCTCCAGATTCAACAGCATGTCTACGAACCACTCAAAGGCCGTGTGGTTTCGATTCAACCAAATAAAATCCACCTGCAACAAGTAACTTGCGTTAGAAATGATGCAAAACAAAATACTCCTTAGTGTAATCAAAAGCATTTGCTAACGATGTGGTATAAACTATGCATGCTATACCACCACAATAAGTACCTCGGTCCTCTGATTTAGGCCACTAACAAGAACGTGCATTCATTCTACATGATTGTCGATTCAGCTGTTCGATTTTGTAAGTAAGTCATCAAATTGCAGGCTGATTTTCTGTCAGTTCCTCGCTCCTTTGCCGGTATATTTTACCTTTTCTGAGTATGGGGTACAGACCAGTCCACCCGTTGTCTCTGCCTGCTTTTATTTCTGTACCGCCCTTTTCAGGCTTTAATCAGGAGACGGCTAGTTTGAATCGTGCTTACTAAATCAATTTTATCCATTGAACACTATAGAATGGGAAAGTACCTGAATTTTGGGGGATGATTAGAGTTTTTCTAATAAAGATTAATTTTCATAGGGCCATAATCTTTTCCAATAAGCTGAAATTACCTAGTGCTGCACATAAAATAGTAATAAGTTTCGTTCCCACACAAGAGTCATAAAAAGTGCGGGTCTCCTCACTTTTGATTCAAGATGGCCGACTTGTGCTCCTACCTTCTTGACCCTAAGAGCCTGTTTCTCTCGCTCTTCGTCCACCCAGGTATGTTGACAGTTAGGGCAAGTCGTGACAATACTCCAATGTCTGCACATGATAGACTGCATGATGGAAGCAAACGGAGTGACACCGATACCAGCCCCGATCAACACGGCGTGCTCAGACTCAAAGACGCTGGTGCTTGGTGTTCCGTAAGGACCTTGAATGTGTACCTAAAAGCGGCAAGCAAACTATGACTCGATTTAAGTACATATACTGACTAAAGACATACTTGGAATTTCTATGAAATTCACGGCAAATGCCCTCATTCCAATTAACGCTCGTCTCCCACATTTGTATTTTGCTCCGTAAAAGTGTTCTTTTCGAATAAGATTTGCAATTTAGGGATTGGTAAACAAACGGAAACACACACCACTGAGAACTATTCGGGGCCGAAGAAATGCGTGGGATATTACTCGAAAAACACAGACGATAGGCCCTACTCACATTTCCACAATTTCCTTTCCCACTTACTTGTATTTTGTTGTTGGTATTCATATCAAGTAGGACCTGTGGTCTGAGGCTATCTTTGGAGACTTGTCCAATTGAAGTCATCATGCTCAGACTGGTTTGTTTCACCAAGTCATTTTCCTGACGTACAGCATGTTCCCTTTTTGATATTTCTTCACCTGACGTTTCCACTTCAGGAATGGCCGCGTTATCCTCACTCTAAATATCAAATTAATTATTGTATGAAAATAAAACTTCTTGAAACAAAAAAGACCTTTTTCTATCCATCAGTCAAAAGTTTAAAAGGTTTCGTAAAAAGGCTACTCCGGTAACAAAATTCGCCGAACTAAATTGGACTAAGTCTCCAGGGGATATATTATATACGATACAAATACATCAGTACTCGTGCACTAGCCTGCTGATAAAAATACAGTTTAAATTTTCAACTCTGACCTCTTTTCCAGTTTCTTCAGCTACTTTTCTAACATCTGCCGACTGGTCTTCATGTCCTCGGTCTTCCTTGATCTCGCTTAATTCTACTAACCTCTCATGAACCTCTGGAATCCTGCTAGGGAGCGAGGTCTTCTTCCATTGTACAACGGTTTGAGGATCCACATCAGCGTTGAAGCTAACTCTGCGGACTTTCATGAAAGACGGCGGTTCTACCTCGTCGGGACTCGTGGGGGAGTCGTCGGTAGCGACCCTAACAACCGTGTCGTCAACCTCACCCGCACGAGGCCCTTTGGGATCATCTGACAGTGATGTAGAGTTGGAAGTCTGTGCAGTCGTCTTGCGGTGATATCTCGAAGCCATTGTTGACATGCTGACCGGCATCAGACGGAGGGTTTCTGCCATGGGTGGATAGCGAACCAACCAGGTCGAAGACGAAGGGAAGATTTGACTCGATTGGACTTCTTTTTTGTGTTGGACTGCATGTCATCGAAGAAACGGTAGAGGCGCTTGGTCCAGTTACCAGCAGACCGAATATGAAGAGACAGAATGCCTATCAAAAATGATAACATCTCAGATTTTATTATAAGGACTCCTCGAGTAACTAATTATGATATTTTTATAGTGACAAATATAAACTCTGTAAATACAGATGCACATTTCGTCAAATGAAATTGATTCGGACCTCGTCATTAATGCAGCTTTTAGAACCATAAAAGTATACTCCTTTGATTGAAGCTAAGGTCTTGTCATGCTGCATGATAACATGGCAAAATAACAAAGTGATGCTTTTTTTCCACAAAATGAAAAAATGTTATCTTGCCTATTGCTCTTAGGTTAACGAAGCATGGAACTGAAACGGGTATTTGTGTTATTTGACCATAACACTGAAAAGTCCATATTACTGACAGACGTTTTGGCCAAGAGCTATTGGAGTATCAGTTTAATAAAAATAGTAGTCAACGTCCTGGTTGCTTTAATTACAGTTGCCATATTTTTTCTTCATTAAGTAGGAAAGAATAATCGCACATTTATCAAAGCCCTGAAAAAACAACATCAGCAAATAAAAGCAAAGATGTCTGGATTAAAAGTAAGGATTTTGATTTCTTTTGCCCCTGACGTCATTTTGAATGAGTATGACGTTGCATCCGGTTTTGAATTTACCTCAACCCCCACACCGAAGGCTGTTAACGTCTCTGCGTTCGAACCTCGTCCGCAGGAAGAAATATAGGCAGGTAGCTGTGGGGACACCTATTGATTCCCAGGAACGAGGTTGCTAATGCAGAGAACGGACTCTTACAGGCCCCTGTTCGTGTGGACTTGGGTTGTAAATTTATACCAGAGGTATTTTAAATTAGCTGAAAAACTTTCAAGTTTATCGCTCAATATTCATCGACACTCGAACAACACTTGTACCGAGAGTAGGGGCAGCCATTTTTTTGCAAAATTCAGCCAAAGAGGCCTCATTTTTTGCGCAGGGTGTTCTGAATGCTCCTACCAAGTTGTTACGGATATTTCGTCTAGCAGTGAGTTTACACTGAAAAGCAAACGTTTGCAGAACATTCAATTCAACATCAATAAAGAAAGTATATTTCAGCGTTTTGTAAGGACTATTTCACTCTTTGTAGCGCATGCCGACCATAGTTAAGCCACCTGTTGTTTTTGCTGGCAAAATTTACACTGAAGGTGTTGCAAAAGAGAGCTCTATATTGAGATCAGTGGGTTCTAAGACGATTAAAAATATCAAAACATCTGCTGTGCAAATTACTGTCTGAACATTATTGTACCATTGAGAGTGTTTTGATTGATCAGTACAGGCAAATTGTTCTCTGACTATAAAAATGAATTGTGAGTTCTCAGATGCGATTGCGCCTTGGATAGCCTCTGTTTTGTGACACTGTTTCACATGACCGAAAAAAATCTCCCGAAATTTTAAAAGGCCACAAGCAGAAAATGACACTAATTTCCTTCATTTGCATTTAAAAATACAATATTTGTGCTTTAGATTTGCTTGCCACCAAAGAAGGAATACGTTCTCTCCCGACATTTACCGGAACCTAACGTTTTCGCGGTTTTCCTGAACGGAATATGACGGGAAAAGCAATCATCTTTTCATCTGTTTTACAATCCACTGACCATACGTTTCTACATCCCACAATTAGTTTACATAATTGTGACAGCAGACGGCAATAGAATTTAAATTTGGATGTTTAGGTTTTCCGTGGAAACTATCCAATAATAATTACTGCAGCTCAGTATTTCAAAGGTGCATTGTAGGTGATATTTAGAAATAAGTACGAATTTTATCTGCTGGTTTTCAAACGGGTGTAAATAATCCCCCTTATGTTATGTGGGTTGTGTGAAAAATGCCTCGTGATATATTGAACTTGCGGTTGAAGACTGCAATGGAAATAACCGTATTACTTCTGATGATAAAAGTCTTTTCACAGTTTTCGGACAGGATGCAATGGGAATGGTCGCTGTATACACTGATAATATCATAAATATATGGACGTGGATATCTCTGTTTCCTATAGTAGTTTTTAAGAGAAGGGCCATCCTGGCATATCAGTAGGCCTAGTTATTCCTGTGGTAGGATGACTTGATTGAGGTGTTGGACACTCAGTTATTCCTCAACCCAAGTCTATGGAATTGGCTTTTATTAATTTAAGACAATAAATATAGGCTTGGACGGTCTCAAACCTAAGCTACGGCTCGGGGATTAGTCGCGTCCATTCTCCTGAGCCGGTCTTAAGCGTTAACTTAAGACCGGATAAGCATATATTTATTCCCATTGATATATACCGTTTTAGTCAGTGTGTCACAAGAAGTCAGTGCATGATGACTTTGTAACGATGTTGCTCTAGAATTTGCCCGTGTCTACTCTATGCTATATTCCTGTGCAAGTTTACCCAAAGAATCTTCTTATACGGACTTGTTGCGCTTGTGATTTATGATTGATGGAGTGTTCATTATTTCAATCGCTTCCAGCGGGAATTATCAAATGTTAATACAGTCAAGTTGCTTGTTGTTGAATAGGGGGACTGTCTGCCATACTTATGAATAATTCTTTTTGTTATTTATACATATTGTGCGTTTCAATATGTAGATGTATCTTTATTCAGCAATTCTTTTTTAAATTATGCAAATGTGAAATGAAATAAAGACGAAAAGGGTTTCCCCAAGGGAAATTTGGGAGTGAATAGGAACAGAAAAATCCGGAGACAATACATGATCTCGCATCCAAACGAAATTTTTATTGTTATTGCAACTGGCAAGAATCTACCACGTACAGGTTTTTCAAGATGTATTTGAATAGGTAATAACGTACAGGTTATAAATAGATATAAAAATAAACCAGTGGCTTACTCTTTTAATAATGAACGCAAGAGGTTACGATGTACAACGTTTTTGTTATAGGTTTAACCCTGAATGGAATAGATTAAATAGTTACGCTTATTTTGTTTCAAAATAGTAATTGATATTTACAAGGTAGAATATAAGACTAAAAGATAATCTTCATACCAAATATGTTATACGCTCTGCGAAAAAGGGTATTATGGACACTGTGTTATTTCACACTGAGGGTTTTTTATGTGGAGAGGTTGATTTTCTTTTTTACTTCTGGTTTATTGATTTTTTCCATATCAGTTCTTTCAGAATTCATACAAAAAAACCAACTGTTGCTATGGGTGTCAAAAAGCTTTCTTCTTGGCTGATTTCTTTTTCCATTTCATATGATTATGCAAAAATCAACATATCGTCAGATTGCAAAATGTCAAAGGGTTTGAACCTAAACCAAAATAAAGCTTATAATCCAGCAAATTCGAATGTCTATGTTCTCATTTTGAAAAAAAGTCCCATAATACCCATTTTCGTTAAGCCTATCACCTATAAGAGATTTGATATGAAATACATTGAATAGGAAATATAAAGAAGTTTCAAAAACCTATGAGGTTCCTATCAATAAAAAATAAAGGATTACAGCAGGTACTGTACATTAAGTTTACACTTTAAAATAAGACAGAATAACAAATAATCCCTGTTCACCACTTCCCAGGTTGTATCGTGTGTAACTGGGGTGTGATCCCTGGGTACATGGTGTTTCAGGTTCAATGGCTTCTGGCTAGCGCCCCCCGAACAGAGACATTGACAGATGGGAAGAGCCATCAACATAGGGCTGAGTAGCTCAGTTGGTAGAGCACTTGTACGGTATTTCAGAGGCTGCAAATTCTGCTCAAATCCTGTTCCAGTCAATTTCTTTGTTCATTTTTCTATACTCATTAAATAATTTAAATAGCTTAAATAAATAAACAGTTAAAATAGTTTGAGGCTCGAACGGTTTCAATAGTAACGCTTTCTAAGTTTCCGTCATTGTGTCCGCATGATGTAGAGTTGTTCTTATTCCTTTTTTCCATGTCGGCCACTGCTTTTATCAGAAACTGTTGAAAAGACAATGAGAATTGGATCTTTCAGCAGGATAAATTCAAAAGGGCAACTTTGTGTTGTCCCAATTGCAAAGAGTACTTAAGAAAAACCAAGATTTGGGGGGGGGATTGAACATCATTCGTGTTAGGGACAAAAGACAATTCGACAAGATTAATAAGTTACAACTACTGAGTAATCTAAGCAAACGGAGTGTATTTTGTTCCTTCCCTGACACTACTCATTCGCATGAAAGAATAATGTTTTCAATTAAAACATAAAGAATTCAGTGCACCCGGAATAATAATGAGAACGATTAAAGTTGTCAATTTACCTTTAAAGATCTGTTCCTTCCATACTTTTGTCAGCATTTGATACACATCATCCAATTGACCCTTCGAGCCATGGAAGACCTTCAACGGATCGATGACGTCATTTACATCCTGTGAATAACATCAAGAAGCAAAGACAGTTTATTCACAAAAAGTTTCAGAGCTTCCTTCTGCGGTAAAACTTAATACTAAAACAGTCAAACATATGTTTCCTTTCTTTCCGTTTCACTTTCATTCACAGATGCTATTGTATCTGAAGAGTAGATGCAAAATCCCCATTGGCTTTAATGTGATACTGCAGTTTTTGGAGACCAAAGATATTAGTTAACAAGATAATTTAGGTTCATTCAGACCAAACTTTACCTTGGCTTTTTAAAATAAATTATTTATTTATTTCTTTTTTGATGCTACACATTGCTTGCAGTGAATGAAGGTTTGGATGAGATGGAATAAGTGCTGTGAAAATAATTATACGTTCTTTTGGGAGTACTTGATCAAAGTCTTACCGTGGAATTCATCTACATGACAAAAGTTCAAAAGACAAAAAAATTACCTTGTTTTGTGTAGTGAACGACTTGGGTGTAGAGATCTCCTGTTGGTCTGACATTGCTCGCCTCCTTCTGCCTATTGAAAAGCACAAGGGAAAAATCCGAGTAAATCTTTCTTCTGATGCCAAACAAATTCGGTTACATACAACACTGTAAGGAAAAGCTACAAGAAACAGGAAACTGATAGATGTTACTTACATCTGTGAGTGTTCAAACAAGTCTGTCTAAGTTGTATTATTTTATTCCGCCTGCAGGGCTTGCCACTATCTATATGGAAAAAAATCAACAACTGCCATTGCAATTTTTTTAAACATGCTAAAAAACCAAATTTCAGATTTACAAATCTATCCCCCCTCCGCAAATAAGGGGCAAAAGAAAGTAAATCAATTTCACTCTTTCAATGACAAATAGATACAGTATGACAAAAAGCCAATTTTAGTGCGTTGCGTCAAATCGAAACATATTCAAAAGAGGACTAATTCCATACGGTACGTAACGGTTTTTCTTTCACTTTGTTTCAAAGTTTTGGAAATCTAACTGAATGAAATTTTAAGTAAAAACGGAATTGATGAAAAAGTGATAGTAATTATAAAGCGACTTTAACACGGATCAAAGCGCTGTACATCATTATTCCCCCTGTTCACCTGGCCCATGAAACATTCCTAATATCATCTTAGCTCCCTGGGGAGTATAGAGCACAATGCTGCCATTATCGGCGCAAAGCAGCTAAATCAACCACAATAACCATCTATGCCCTCACAGGTACCCAATGACTCCTCACAGGTACCCAATGTTTCCTCACAGGTACCCAATTACTCCTCAGTGAAGAAAGGCAATGGGTGACAAAGTGCACACGCGAAATGATCCTAGTCTGCATTCAAATCGCCGACTACGTATCCAATGCTCTTAACCACAAGGCCACGGCACTCCACGATAATGATATCGATTGTATGCATTGGTGCTTCGTATTCTTGGGAAAGACCAACTCACCAGTAGGCGTCGGGGGTGACTCCTGGCACCTTCTTTTGACTTCACAAGGACTGCAGTAGTTGGGATCACACTGCTCTGAAATATATCAATCAACACAGACAGTTGTTCTTTGTCTGATTTTAATTACCTGCTTTTACAAACCATAAAAGAAAGCCTTGTTAAAGGGACTTTAAAGCATTTACCTGACTTAAGACATGAACGAACATCGTCGTCAGAGAGCACAAAGTACAAAGCCAATGTACCAGCTTGCAGACTGTGTATGTTATTAAACCGCCAATGCAGATTTCTGTTAAAAAATTGTGCGCAGGTCTACCGTGCTTAAAATTAAACCAACTGGTGATTCAAATCTACTAAATAACGAATCTTCATCTTATAGATATTGGAATCGTTTGTCCTGATGGTAAGCTATGTTCTCGTACAAATGGAACAATTTTCCAGACTAAAAGCAGACACATAACAAAATACCGTTAATACGCTGTAGGTTTTCCCGCTTAATTTCGTATTTCAATGCTCTGAAAGTCAATATTTGTGGGCAAGAGACCAATCTTTCACAAAAATGAACTTTGCTTTAAGCAATATTAAATGAAAGAAACCCGAAATTAACTGAGAAAACCCATATGAATATTAATATTTATTGACAGTGTATTGCACTTCAGTACTACTTGTTCCCTGTGTTCATGGAAACGCAGTCAAATAATGTCGAAAGACGAAAATTCCTGGTGTTTCGGTTGCCAGGAATATCCTGTTTAATAGCATTGTGCTGCGAGTGCAATCCAGTTCACATGGCAGAAACTTTTGAGGTAGTCTGCACGAAATTTGGGTGTTTTTATTACACATGAAGTCTACACGCCTCCTGGAAGCTTGTAGAAATGTAGAACTTTACTCTCCTTTGATAAAACTCCTAAAACAGCTAGGTTTCAATTCTGGTTTTCCCAACATGTGGTGTAAAATATCTGTGGTGGTTTGGACGATAACAATCAAGCTTATTTAACTCCCCTAATTTCCATTACATTGTAATGAAACTGTACTGCGTCCTAATGAAAACACGGAGAAGACGAATTCAATTGCAACCCAAAAGAGCAGATGGAGATTTATCTCGATTTTTCAAAGGATCACATTCTTTTTTTGAAACCGTCTTAACGGTCTGTCGTCCACGTCCAGCTAATAGTTTCAGCTTTTGGAAGTTAGTTGCAGCACATACAGTTTATTACGTATCATGTGGGAGAACGTTGAGATTCAAAAACAGCATTCGATTATAAACGGCATAGGAAGGAATAGGTAAAAGGTAAAATAGGTAAAGTTTTTTGCTCTGCTGAGCTGTAAGACTACAAATGTGGGTCGGCGTAACCTCAATCCCATAAATTACTTATGGTGAGCATTGCAAGTCGAGATTACGGGTTGCACAGCCAGGTTCCGACAGACTCTTCCATTAAGCAGGCTTAATTCGAACATTACAAGCTTTTACAATGCATGAAAGAAAGCCTTGTTTGAGGGACTTTAATTAAGTCACTTACCTTGACATAAGACATGAACAAACAAAGTCGCCAAAAAACACAAAATAGAGAGACAATGTACCATATTGCAGACTGGTCACAGTGTACAACTATAAACGCGAGTCACACAGCGTCTGCTCCCTGCTGTCCAGTTTTAACGTTAACGAAATTAAAGATTATAGCGCTGTGGAAAAGTTGGATGAAGTTCTTCAGTGTTTGAAATTACATCAACTGCGGATTTAAATCTACTAAATGAACAACGAATCTCCACTTTATATACATTCCACTCGTTCATTCAGATGGCAATTTTTTTCCCGGGGAAAGCAGCGATTTTCCGGACTAAGTACAGACAATGAAGAAAATACTGTTAAAACACGTGTCAAATTATTAAGATTCTGAGCTGGAGTATACGGTCGTTTCCCCCAGCGCAGTGTCCATGGAAATACAGTCAAACAATGTAAAAACACGACGTTTCCTTCAAAGTTCCTGTTGTTTCGGATGTCAGGAGTATCTCGTTAAATAGCAAAGTGCCATTAGCGACATAAAAGTCAGATTGTGGGGAATTACCGAGGTAGTCGGGACAGGATCTGTTTAATTACACAAAAATAGTCTCCACTCCGCATTGAAACTCCCATACCCACAATTATGACCTTCACAACGGTTTGGTTTCCTGAGCTTTGCATTGAAATAATGTTGGGCATTAATGGGAAATACAAGAAGAAATCAAGTTCATTTTACACCTCCTATGTTCAATCTCTTCGAGTGGAACTGCAACGTTCTTCTGAAAATAGCAAGAAAACGAATTAACCCAAAACTCCCACCAGATTTTCACTCGTCTTAATTGTCAATCATCCACGCTTAGTCCTTTAGTTACAGTTTTTGGAAGGTAGACAGCATGCTACACCGATGGGATGAGTTTGCTGTTGATGTTACCGTTTAGTACATGTCATGTGGAAGAAGGGTGAAGCACATGCACGAAAGGCTGAGGCACATGCATAAAACTTTGAGATTCAAAACACACTTCGGTAAGATGAGCTACATGTATTGGAAGGAATAGATACATAATAGTTTTGGCTCTGCTGAGCTGTGAGGCCCCAAATTTGGATTAAGGTAATCTCGGTTCCATAAAGTAATCGCGGTGTGCTTTACGAAGGAAGTCGAGCTAGCCTACCGGTTAAAAATACAGGCCATGTGTTGACAAATTCTTTCATTAGTTGGCAATTTGAACAGAGGTATTGCAATTATAACTATATCCAGTTTATGTGACGAGGTCCCCCCACTTTAATTTAATTTTAACACCCAGGTACATTGTAACACTTATCGGTGTGCAAAGTAACACCAGGGTGTGCAAAGTAACACAGGTAATGTTAAAGTAACACCCTACGGTGTGATCATCAGAAACCACTAAAAAGTATTGATTTTCACACCAGAGTTTTTGCAATGCAGTTGTTTTTCCACTATCAACCTCGTTACTAGTCATGGTCAGGGTCAGATTTTTTAAAAAGTGTAAGAGGTACTGTGCCTACAGGCCGTAGAGGATCTAATATCCCGTATAAGTGCCAGTGCTGCGTATTGATGCACTGATGCTTAAAGGCGCATTTCCATATGTGCGTTAACACTCATGTCGAACGTTGCGTATCCGTCAAATTCATCGCTCCCGGGGCGATTTCGACGGCCGAACGCAACACACATAAGTGTTGTGTTAATAGAGTAAATATGCAATTAAGCCGAGACCTACCGAACACTTAATCCTATATTGTGTATGTGGACACTACAAAGGGAGGACAATATTCTGGTCATTTCACTGACTTCTGCCAGCATTCTGCAGCCCTTAATGTATTGCAACGGTGTGCCACCCCCACAAATTTACAGTGCTCCCCATTTGCAGCCTACTAAATAAACAAACCATAACAAACCAAAACATAAAATAATCCAAAAACAAAAACAAACGCACCACTGAAAGCTGGTGCTCCCCCATAAAATGCTGGTGCCCGCCTTTGTACCCCCAACTGGTAAACTCCTAGCTACGCCACTGCGCTATTGACGTCTGATAGGGTGCATGGTTCCATGTTTCCAGCCTGCTGAGGTAAACGTGGATCTAAAACATGGAAGAATATTCTTACGGAAAGGGGAACTGGGACATTCTTGTGTATTTTAAAGGTTTCTATGAGTGGTGTGGCTTTTCACAGACTTTGGGAAGAAAGGGAAATGAACTTGCACAAAGACATTGAAAATCAAAGTAATTATAGCCTCTTTGGGGCATTGTCCCCTTCCCCAGGGGCTTTTGCTGACTGAATGATAAGCAATGAATATTTGATTGGTTGTTTCAATCTAATGATAAATGTCAGTTCTATTATAAACTAAGTAAATTTAGATACCATTTTAGGGGTGTTGGGCTTGAATGGGAGATCTAATTACAAAGGTAGGTGGGTACAGCCCCCACCCACGAGAATCACGCCTGGAATGTCATTGCAAATTTTAGAATTCAAGAATATATGGAATTTTTCAATCTAGATAAAGGAAATGCAATTAGGATTTTATTCCGTTATTTTGTTTATGAAAATAAAGTGTTATCAAGGGAATACGATGTGATGGGTTTCCGGGATAAATGGTAGAATAAATGTTTCGACAACCCACTTCCTCTGTGGAATTTCACTTTTATTACTCAAAATCTTTGTGAGTGGTGTGACGTACACCAAAACACAAGCTTGCCACGCCGCATGGGGTATAAGCCGGGAAAAGCTGTGTGCTAATACGTGGGTATGATTGCAAAAAGTTGTGTGATCTTGTCGTTAGATGGGTTCTCAGATGCAGATAAGTTTCTGCCTTTTTTCGTCCTAACTTATCAATGAGGGCAAGCGAAATTCAATCAAGTAATTCAGGAACACGTAGGCAAAGCACTTTACAGCGTCGTCCATGTTGCACTAGCCCAGCAGGAAAGTGTGCAGCTAGCTCCGTATGGTACAGATTGTGTCGCATCCTGACGGCCTTTCTGGGATCCATAATATCAAATCGGTTCGCGAAGTTTGCCTCCTACGTCAATTTCAATGGTAAAAACTGGAAAGAGGGCTTCAATTTTGGGATGGCAAAATCAACTAACTCAACACATCAATCAGTTTTGCTTTTCATTCACATCTCAATTGGAATTATGGAATAAAATGAGTTTTGGACAAATTTTAATTTCCCTGTTCCTTCAAAGTTTCCCGTTCGCCACATGACAAATTTTGCATTCATTTATCCACCACGGTAAGCCATGGGGTAAGAGAAAATATTGACATATCATTTTACTGCTCAACTCTCTCTAGATATATCGAATGAGGAAAGGTTGGGGATAATTGTTACAGGGGGAAGTTGCTACCTCGCTCTTATTCCTATAGTCACAGTTCCCAAATACCTGTGTGCATCTGATGCCACCGGGACCACTCCATTGCAATGTCGTTTTGGAAAAAAAAATCGCGACCGGGCCTCCTTGTAGCGTTCACTAAATAAAAATAACAGCCAATGTCCTGGTTTCTTTAATTGCAATTGCCAGATATGTACTACATTAAGTAGGAAAACGTAATAGTACATTTATCTAAGTCCTGAGAAAACAACATCAGCAAATAAAATCAAACATGTCTGGATTGCGAGTAAGGCTCTTTATTTTTTTGCTCCCGACGTCATTTTAAGGAGCCTGAAGCTGCATTTACTTTTGAATTTGCCCCAATCCCCACACCAAAAGCTGGAAACGTCTCTGCGTTCGAACTTTGTCCGCAGGAAGAAACATAGGCAGGTAGCTGTGGGGACACCTGTTGATTCCTGGAAACGAGGTTGATAATGCTTAGAAAGGATACTCAGCGGGAGATCCGAATATCTTAGTCTTCTTAGTTGGCTGTTGTATGATGGCCCTTACAGGCCCATTCATGTGGACATGGGTTTCAAATTTATATTCAGTAAGGAATGTTTCCTCTTTTCACTGCATGTTAATCATAGTTGAGTCACCTGCTGGCTTTGCTGGCAAAATGTGACCCTGAAGGTGTTGCAAAAGAGAGCTCTATATTGAGATCAGTGGGTTCTAAGACGATTAAAAATATCAAAACATCTCCTGTGCAAATTACTCTCTGAACATTATTGAGAGTGTCTGGATTGATCACATAGAGGATCAGTACAGGCAAATTGTTCTCTGACTATAAAAATGAATTGCGAGCTCTCAGATGCAATCGCGCCTTGGATAGCCTCTGTTTTGTGACACTGTTCCACTGATAACAGATTTGAAATCGAACCTCGTCCGTGGTTTCTTGTAACGAAAGGATGCAAACATGAGACTGAAGAGGAAAACCGTGTACCAACTTTTGAAAAATGGTTATCAGTGTTCATGGGAAGATAAAAGGGGATTTTGCTAAGATGAAACATTACTGATTTCTTTTTCAGAGATAATGTTAGAAAAAATACATTAGGGGAACCCATCATTCTAGAATCGCATTACCAATAATTACTGCTGTGTGATCGTTTCAATGTCCCCTCCCCCCCAAAAATACAAAAACAAAACAAAACGTGTCAAATTTCTAAAGCCCACAAGCAGAAAATGGCAATCATTTACTTCATTACATTTTAAAATTAAATTTTTTCCCAAACATAAAGTTGCAGCATTTCTGGTTATTTTTGCTTTAGATTTGTTTGCCACCAAAAAAGGAATACGTTGTCTCACCATTTACAGGAACCTAAAGTTTTCGCTGTTTTCCTGAACGGAACATGGTGGTAAGAGCAATCATCTTTTCATCCGTTTTACAATCCACTAACCATACGTTTCTACATCCCACAATCAGTTTAATTGTAACAGCAGACGGCAATAGAATTTGATGGTCGATGTTTAGGTTTTCCGTGGGAACTATCCAATAATAATTACTGCAGCTCAGTATTCCAAAGGTGCAATGTAGGTAATATTTAGAAATAAGTACGAATTTTATCTGCTGGTTTTCAAACGGGTATAACTAGTCCACCTGATGTTATGTGGCTTGTGTGAAAAATGCCTATGGTATATTGAACTTGCGGTTGAAGTCTGCAACGATAACAACCCTATTACTTCTGATGATCAAAGTCTTTTCACAGTTTTCGGATAGGATGCAATGGGAATGGTCGCTGTATACACTGATAATATCATAAATATATGGGCGTGGATATCTCCATATCCACAAGGCAGTAGTAATTGACCTTTTCCTTAATTTAAATATAGTTAAAACGAGTGTTAAGAGCATCTTGAAGCTAAGTCACATATTTACGGGTGGATCAAATCTTTTTAGACTTTTCAAAGCGTTTTTATCCATGCTATATTGACAAAACACACGAGTGCTACTTCGTGAAAACGAAAGTCGTTTTATTATGCATCAGTCTACGATTTGCGCGCACACACTTAAGTGCTACTTCGTGAAACCGAAATTGAAGTAGCACGCAAGGGAAGTTGAGTGTTACTTCGGGGTGTTGGTGACGAAATGTAGGCTTGGCCGGTCTCAAACGTAAGTTACGGGTCGGATATTAGTCGCGTCCATTCGCCTGAGCCGGTTAAGCTAAACACATATTTATATTCATTGATTTATACCGTTTTAGTCAGTGTCTCAGAAGAAGTCAATGCATGATGACTTTGTAACGATTTTGTTCTTGAATTTTACTTTCATTTTCCCGAATACCCCTGTCTACTTTATGCTATATTCCTTGTGAAAGTTGACCCAAAGAATCTTCTTTTACGGACTTGGTGCACTTGTGATTTATGATTGATGGAGTCTTCATTTTTATAAGCACTTCCAGCGGGAGGTTAATACACAGTCAAGTTGGTCGTTGTTGAATAAGGGGACCGTCTGCCGTTCTTATGAAGAATTGTGTTTTTTATTCATGTTGTGCGTTTCAATATCTATATGTATTTTTATTAAGCAATTCTTTCTTATAAATGATTATGCAGGTGTGAGATGTAATAAAGATGAAAAGGGGTTTACCCCCAGAGGAAATTTGAGAGTAAAAATCCAGAGACAATACATGATGTCACATCCTAACGAATTTTGTATTGTTATTGCAACTGGCAAGAATCTACCACGTACAGGTTATAAATAGACATAGCCTAAAAATAAACCAGTGGCTTACTCTTTTAATAATGAACGCAAGAGGTTACGATGTACAACGTTTTTGTTAGAGGTTTAACCCTGAATGGAATAGATTAAATAGTTATGCTTATTTTGTTTCAAAATAGTAATTGATATTCACAAAGTAGAATATAAGACTAAAAAACAATCTTCATACCAAATATGTAATCCGCTCTGCGAAAAGGGGCATTAAGGGACGCTGTGCTATGTCCTGCTATGGGTTTTATTTTTAACTTCTTAGTTTTTAGCTTCTATCGTATCAGTGCTCTTTGACAAGAAACCTAACTGTTGCCATGGATGTCAAGAGAATTTCTTCTTGGCTGGTATGTTTTTCCATTTCCTGTGTTTCTGTTAATGTGTATGATATGATTATGCAAAAATCAGTGTATCCCTTGATTGCAAAATCAACAGGGTTCAAACCTACACCAAAATGAAGCTTATAATGCAACCAAATCGAACGTGTATGTAACTCATTTTGAAAAACAAAGCCCCATTACACCCATTTTTCTTGAGCCGGTCACATATAAGAGATTTGACATGAAACCCTACTTGAGGTTTATATGAATAAAAATAAAGGCTTATAGCAGGTACTGTACATTAAGTTTAAACTTTTAAATAGAAAGAATAATAAATAATTTAAATAGCTCAAATAAATCAATAGTTTAAATAGTTAGAACGATTTCAATAGAACCCCCTGTTCACTGGGCCCATGAAACATTCCAAATACCATCTTAGCTCCCTGGGGAGTATACATCACAATGCTGCCATTATCGGCGCAAAACAGCTAAATCAACTGCAATAACCATCTATGCCCTCACAGGTACCCAATGACTCTTTACATTTACCCCATGACTCCTCACAGGTACCCAATTACCCCTGGGTGGAGAAAGGCAATGGGTGACAAAGTGCCTTGACGAAGGGCACATGCATCATGATCCCAGGCTGCATTCAAACTCGCAACCTGCTCTACCCATGGACTACGTATCCAAAGCTCTTAACCACAAGGCCACGGCACTCCACGATAATGATATCGATTGTATGCATTGGTGCTTCGTATTCTTGGGAAAGACTAACTCACCAGTAGGCGTAGGCGTCGGTGTCGGTGTCAGTATTGGTATGGGAGTCGGTGGGAGTGACTCTGTCGTTAAAGATTCCCTGCACCTTCTTCTGACTTCACTAAAACTGCAGTAGTAGTTCTGATCACACTGCTCTGAAATATACCAATCAACACAGAAAGTTTTTTTTTCTGATTTTAATTACCTGCTTTTTTAACCATGAAAGAAAGCCTTGTTAAGGGGACATTAAAGCATTTACCCTGACTTAAGACATGAACAAACATCGTCATCAGAGAGCACAAAGTACAAAGCCAATGTACCAGCTTGCAGACTGTGTATGTTAGTAAACCACCAATGCAGATTTCTGTGAAAAAATTGTGCGAAGGTCTTCCGTGCTTAAAATTAAACCAACTGGTGATTCAAATCTACTAAATAACGAATCTTCATCTTATAGATATTGGAATCGTTTGTCCTGATGGTAAGCTCTGTTCTCGTACAAATGGAACAATTTTTCAGACTAAAAGCAGACACATAACAAAATTCCGTTAAAACGGTACAGGTTTTCCCGTTTAATTTCGTACTACAATGCTCTGAAAGTCAATATTTGTGGGCAAGAGACCAATCTTTGACAAAAAAAGTCTTTGTTTTAAGCAATATTAAACGAAAGAAAGGCGTAATTAACAAGAAAAACCTATATGAATATTAATATTTATTGATAGTGTATTACGCTTGAGTACTGCACTCTCCATATGTCTATGGAAATGCAGTCAAACAATGTGGAAAGACGACGTTTCCTTTAGGTTTCTGGTGTTTCGGTTGCCAGGAGTAATCTGTTTAATAGCAGCGTACTGTGAGTGAAATCAAGTCCACATTGTGGGGAATTTTCGAGGTAATCTGCAACGAAATGTGGGTGTTTTTAATACACAAGAAGTCTACACGCCTCCTGAAAGCTTCCCTTCGAGAAATGTCGGAGTTTACTCTCCTTTAACAAAATTTAACAAAAAATATCTGTCGTGGTTTGGACGATAAAAATCAAGCTTATTTAACTCCCCTAATTTCCATTACATTGTAATGAATCTGTACAGCGTCCTAATGAAAACACGGAGAAGACGAATTCAATTGCAATCCAAAAGAGCAAATCGAGATTTACCTCAATTTTTTAAAAGGATCACATTTTTTTTTCAAACCGTTTGAACGGTCTGTCGTTCACGTCTAGTCTATAGTTTCAGCTTTTGGAAGTTAAATGCAGCATTTGAGGAGTTTACTGTTGATTCTACAGTTTAGTATGAAACGTTGAGATTCAAAAACAGAATTGGGTAATAATTAAAAGGTATAGGAAGGAATAGGTAAAAGGTAATATAGGTAAAGCAGAGACTACAAATTTGGGTAAGAGTAACCTCGATTCCATATATTAATTATGGTGAGCATTGCAAAGGACGTCGAGTGTACGGGTTGCACAGGTTCTGACATACTCTTCCATTAAGTAAGCTTAATTCGAACAGAGGTATGAGCAATTAGAAACTTTTGTCCGGATTGAATGGCATCACCTACAAGTTATGTTGCTACATCAACCTCGTTATCAGTCATGGTCAGTGTGAGATTAATTAATAGGTGCAGGAGGTACTGTGCCTACGGGCCGTATAGGCTCTAATATCCCGTACAGGCACCGGTGCTGCATACAAATGCTCCGACGCCTGAGGCTTATACGGAACATCGGTGCCTTGGACCTACCAAACATTTAATCTTGTCCCATATAGATAAAACTAAGGGTGATTTGGCTGACATCTGCCAACCTTCTTCCATTTTTCCATCTGTCTGGCTCCCTGACCAAAACTTCCCTGACGTCTTTTGATAAAATTTGAGGTCTGGCACAACCAATGGATCGTGACGCAACATGTCATGGGTTACTAGGAAAGCCCTGAGTGGCACTCCTATGTACTTTAGATGTACATGAAGGCTGTTAATGTCGGCGGTGACTGAAAACATGCAAGAAACTCCATAAAGTGCGTATGAACGAGCAACATTCTCTTGCATGTGGGCAATAAGCATACAAAAATGTCTCATTTGCGTAGACATAGGCAAATATACCGGAATTATGAACGATGCTATCCAAAAAGGACGGGACGAGTTCGGAGTGTGTTTCGGAAACTGGAGGAACCCCCCCCCCTTTGGTCACGTGGACATTGAGGTATACTGGAACCTTGATTCCGCAAGGGTAGTTGGAATCATCGGGTCTGGTATCCAGACAAAGTTAGTGGTAGGCCTCGACATTCTAAAGTCAGGAAAGAGCAATATTCTGACCATTTTTCTGAATTCTGCTGGACTACTTATGAGTAAGTAGAGGGCCTCTACATTCCAAAGTGAGGACTTCGTGTGGCTGCTGGTAAACGTTGATGGCTCGCAGTGGACATAAACACGTGACTGTGTATTGATGATTGAAATGTGATAGGGTGCATGGTTACCCATGAGGCCAAACAGCTTAGGTAAAGGTGCATCCAAAACAAAGGGCATATTTTTCGGGAGGGGTAATTTATTATGTAATTATAGAGTTTTTCTGAATGGAAAGGTTAATATCTGAGTTTTTCCTCCCTTTGAGAAGAAAGGCAAATGACCTTGCACAAATACGTAACCTTCCTCTTGTAATATTTAAAAGACAAATTTATTCTTGCCTCGTTAGGGGTATCTCCCCCTCCCCCGAGTTGGCTTGGAATGACTTCACGATAAAATCCGATTTGTTATTTCTATTTGATTATAAAAATCAGCCGCACTATAACCTAATTAATTAACTTAATTTGGATCATTTTCAGTAGTTGTTGATTTGCAGATGCTATTAAGCTGCAGGGGCGGGACCCCACCCCGAGAATCCTAGCAATTTTCACAAGTAAAAGAAAGAATGCAATGTTTCAATTCAAATTAGGTTAATCGAACTTGTAACATATTGTTTAATAATTTGATTGATTTCTGTAAGAGGTAGGAGAAAAAGTTTTGACAAGCCACTCCCTCTAGTCTGCGGAATTTTATCTCTATTATCCAAAATCTTCGCAAGAGGTTTAATGTACCCCGAGGTAGGCCTACAGGCTCGACAGGTTGCGAGAGTTTTGGTTTGGTAAAAGTTTATCAACTATCGCGTATCGCTATGTTTACGTAACGAAGCCCGTTAGTGCAAATATACATTTTATTGCGAAATAACGCAATAATATTGCAAAATAATGCAATACATTTGTGCAATAACGCAAAACGTTTGCGAAATAACGCAGTAAGTTTGCGAAAAACCGCAGCAGTTTTGGTAATCCGAACTGCTGCGTCTGCTCCAGTATGAAAAGAGCAATATCAACCAACAATGACTTGTTCTTTCTCCTGGGCAATCCCTAATAGGTTAAACTTCGTTTTAGGGTCCCTTAAGAAGATACCAAGATTTGCTGTCAAAAACCACAGTATGCGCTCATAACTCAAACCAGCAGAGAAGTAGAAGGTTACGAGTTTTGCGTAATGTCACACTTAGCTTTCCTCGAATACTGTTTCGCGGGAAATCACCTCACCACTCAGTGTCCAAAGAATCGTTGTGTCATTTGCAAAGGTATGGCGTTATTTTGAAAAATTATTGAATTGGAACTACTGCATTTTGGGGCTTAAAACTGGCCTTTCATAATTTAGTTTGCCAACTACGAACTCGAAAATAAACCGATCGTTGAAATCAGCCCGCTGACAGCTGCTGTGATTTCATTACCCCAGTAAGAATGCAATCATAGTCAAAGTTTACAATGCTGTACTATTACAAAAGGCTTTGCTACATTTTTCATAAGAAAGGCATTCTGAATGCATCGATGAACCAAAAATAGAATGATGTGAAATCCACTGGTTTGCTTTCTTTAAAACACTATCAATCAATGAAGTTCGATAGAAGTTCAATGTCCTCAAAACAAAATGATTGTGTTGTCTTGATCTACATAGCCTAATTTTAAGCTTAACACTTTTATAAGTACAAGTCTAAGACCATCAGCTTTTTCCTTGGCATCTTCACCGTAATGTAGCCAACCTGACAAAAACTACTGAGGCTACATTATAGTGAAAGGCTGATGCAATACTAATATACAATAAACAGGTAAGCTGTCTTAAGCTGACTTTAGATAAACAGGAAAAATAATCACTTTGCATAAAACATCACTACTTTTGTATACGGAATGAAATATGAACTGAAGAACTCAAAATTGTAAAAGCCATATCTTATCGTGCGTCGATCTGAAAAATTAACTTTGCATACCGCAACATCCCCATGGAATTGATTTAACCACTCTATCTTAGCTGTAACACTAGCTTGCTTCCACAGGCAGTGGAAACCAAACACTTTTCTAAACCTTGTCCTGTCGGCTTTAAAGGTGTTGTGCAACAAAGCAAAGTGACAAAGCACTGACGGACCCAGAACCAAATTTTCGGAAGGTAAAGCTTGTTTTTGAAGGAGGTAAAACTTGTACAAAGATTTCAATTGTACTTGATTTTAACTTTTCTCGTCTTTCTGAGGAATAAGGCTACATTGTGAGGACTTTTTCACGCTTTTCGAAGGGATTACATAAACTACACAAATTTGCCTTCTGTTGTTTTTCATGTGGTGGGGCGGCCGATCGTTCAGGGGTGGCGGTCCGTCCGCCACTTAAGGAGGATTTAAAACCGAATCAAGGCGGGAAAAAGAAAGGGAGAGCGGCGACAGACGGACGGCGACGTGAATATCAACTGGAGCCTCACGCTTTTGCATGTAAGATTGACCGGCTCGATACTTATTACTGAATCGTAGTGACTGGAAATAAGTTAAGCCAAGTGGAGCCATCTTAAATGAGGTGGACAGCCTATGCATATGTAGAAGGTACGCAATACAGGATTCGGATCAGCTGTTTGTGGCTGTCTTGTTAGTTCAGGGCGACATGTCCAACGGCACGAGGCAGGCAGAAAACGTTTGCCCGCGGTCGCATGGTGGCGCTATGTCGCCTGAACGGGACAACCTGGACCTTTACCTTACATCTACTTTTAAGTTAGGAGAAGCGTAAGGGCATCAATTGTATAACAAAGTCGTGCCCAAAAGAGTATACAATATGGCCACTTCTGGCCAACAAACGTCTAGGAAACATTTTGTCACGTGCAGGGCCCACCCAAAAGCACGCAATTCAAAGGTAGCATTAAAATGAGCCTGATAATTATTAATATTTACTACTGAAGTCTTTTCGGTAATGAAACCGAAAGGATTTCTCAAAATTGCCAAAGGCGCTGTGGTTACATGTTTTTGTGTTGGGAGAAAAACCCCAGAGGAATATTCTAGGACAGCCCAGGCAATCAGGTAGGAACTGAAAACCCAATGGAAAAATCCCCAGCCTACTGCAGCCTTGCTGCAAACTTTCACAAACAGAGCGTGTTGAGCCACGTTTATTGGTAATTTTTAACAGTTTTTTTCTATCCAAAACTGACATACCACAAGGTTCAAGATTCAGCTCGATCAAGTAGTTACAAGCCTGAAATATTTAATCCATGCATCTGTAAAAAGTGAGTGGAAGACAAAAAATATGAAATATCTCCCCCGTACCCCATCGGCCAACGCCTTTGACCCTATCAGCACAAAGCCTTTCAGTGTTCTGTTACTAGGTTACCTTAATTTCTTGGAAAATAAATACACTGTGAGCTCTAAAAGTTCTCTTTATGAAATATGAAGCCGAACTTCTGGCATTGTTTATTGATGACGTTTCCCAAGGCCAGCGAACCGCAGAAGAACACCGACACTCTTCCCTTATCCTCGTCCTTAATCTTCTTGAAGAGCTGCAATAAAACAACAAAACATACTGGGATTTATGTCCACTTTCAACTCAATCATTTACTACGACATCTAAAATGGTAAACGAAGGTTTTTCCCGTGCAAGAATAAAGACAAGTTAAACTGTAAATCGACTTAAAAAGGGTATTTAATTCTGGTCACTTTTGTTCAAAGTCTGTGATATAACTCGTAAATTTTTTATTTCATATGGGAATATTACACAAACAAATATTACATCCTACTTTATTTTCAACCCAACGCAATTAAGCCTGAATTACCTCAGCCCAGCCAAAACATTCCCAAGCAAGTCGATATAAAGTTATAAAAGTGCAAAACCAGCAAAAAAAATGTGTGAATGTGCATGTACATGCAAATCCCCTGCAAGGAAGTATGTACAGTGGCAAATAACAAGGTAATAACAAAGTTTCATTTCGTTTCGAAGGCACCATTTTAGTCTTGAAAGAAAAACACAAACACTTCATTTTTGCGTCTTTCGTTTCGGAAAGATAGTAATTGATACCCTTTTTGTTCCAATTTTGTTGATTTTTTCACCTTATTCCAGTTGGGTCTTCCTGCCTGCAGCTTAGTTCGTAGTCCAGTCAACAAGTCCCTGTTTTCCTGCTCATGGACCAAGTCTAGCGCCATCTGGAGGCCAAAATTCTTCATGTCAAAGCGCTGTATGCCTGTCATGAATAGAGGGATATCCAAGAACCGATCCAACGAGTACTGACTCTGCCCGTGCTCCAGATTCAACAGCATGTCTACGAACCACTCAAAGGCCGTGTGGTTTCGATTCAACCAAATAAAATCCACCTGCAACAAGTAACTTGCGTTAGAAATGATGCAAAACAAAATACTCCTTAGTGTAATCAAAAGCATTTGCTAACGATGTGGTATAAACTATGCATGCTATACCACCACAATAAGTACCTCGGTCCTCTGATTTAGGCCACTAACAAGAACGTGCATTCATTCTACATGATTGTCGATTCAGCTGTTCGATTTTGTAAGTAAGTCATCAAATTGCAGGCTGATTTTCTGTCAGTTCCTCGCTCCTTTGCCGGTATATTTTACCTTTTCTGAGTATGGGGTACAGACCAGTCCACCCGTTGTCTCTGCCTGCTTTTATTTCTGTACCGCCCTTTTCAGGCTTTAATCAGGAGACGGCTATTTTGATTCGTGCTTACTAAATCAATTTTATCCATTGAACACTCTAGAATGGGAAAGTACCTGAATTTTGGGGGATGATTAGAGTTTTTCTAATAAAGATTAATTTTCATAGGGCCATAATCTTTTCCAATAAGCTGGAATTACCTAGTGCTGCACATAAAATAGTAATAAGTTTCGTTCCCACACAAGAGTCATAAAAAGTGCGGGTCTCCTCACTTTCGATTCAAGATGGCCGACTTGTGCTCCTACCTTCTTGACCCTCGCTCCTCCTCTACCCAGGTATGTTGACAGTTAGGGCAAGTCGTAACAATACTCCGATGTCTGCACATGATAGACTGCATGATGGAAGCAAACGGAGTGACACCGATACCAGCCCCAATCAACACAGCGTGCTCAGACTCAAAGACGCTGGTGCTTGGTGTTCCGTAAGGACCTTGAATGTGTACCTAAAAGCGGCAAGCAAACTCTGACTTGATTTAAGTACATATACTGACTAAAGACATACTTGGAATTTCTATGAAATTCACGGCAAATGCCCTCATTCCAATTAACGCTCGTCTCCCACATTTGTATTTTGCTCCGTAAAAGTGTTCTTTTCGAATAAGATTTGCAATTTAGGGATTGGTAAACAAACGGAAACACACACCACTGAGAACTATTCGGGGCCGAAGAAATGCGTGGGATATTACTCGAAAAACACAGACGATAGGCCCTACCCACATTTCCATAATTTCCTTTCCCACTTACTTGTATTTTGTTGTTGGTATTCATATCAAGTAGGACCTGTGGTCTGAGGCTATCTTTGGAGACTTGTCCAATTGAAGTCAGACTGGTTTGTTTCACCAAGTCATTTTCCTGACGTACAGCATGTTCCCTTTTTGATATTTCTTCACCTGACGTTTCCACTTCAGGAATGGCCGCGTTATCCTCACTCTAAATATCAAATTAATTATTGTATGAAAATAAAACTTCTTGACACAAAAAAGACCTTTTTCTATCCATCAGTCAAAAGTTTAAAAGGTTACTCCGGTAACAAAATTCGCCGAACTAAATTGGACTAAGTCTCCAGGGGATATATTATATACAACACAAATACATCAGTACTCGTGCACTAGCCTGCTGATAAAAAATACAGTTTAAATTTTCAACTCTGACCTCTTTTCCAGTTTCTTCAGCTACTTTTCCAACATCTGCCAACTGGTCTTCATGTCCTCGGTCTTCCTTGATCTCGCTTAATTCTACTAACCCCTCATCAACCTCTGGAATCCTGCTAGGGAGCGAGGTCTTCTTCCATTGTACAACGGTTTGAGGATCCACATCAGCGTTGAAGCTAACTCTGCGGACTTTCATGAAAGATGGCGGTTCTACCTCGTCGGGACTCGTGGGGGAGTCGTCGGTAGCGACCCTAACAACCGTGTCGTCAACCTCACCCGCACGAGGCCCTTTGGGATCATCTGACAGTGATGTAGAGTTGGAAGTCTTGCAGTCGTCTTGCGGTGATATCTCGAAGCCATCGTTGACATGCTGACCGGCATCAGACGGACGGTTTCTGCCATGGGTGGATAGCGAACCACCAGGTCGAAGACGAAGGGAAGATTTGACTCGCTGGGACGTCTTTTTTGTGTTGGACTGTATGTCATCAAAGAAACGGTAGAGACGCTTGGTCCAGTTACCAGCAGACCGAATATGAAGAGACAGAATGCCTATCAAAACTGATAACATCTCAGATTTTATTAAAAGGAGTCATCGAGTAACTAATTATGACATTTTTATAGTGACAAATATTAACTGTGTAAATACAGATGCACATTTCGTCAGATGAAATGGATTAGAACCTCGTCATTAATGCAGCTTTTAGAACCATGAAAGTATACTCCTTTGATTGAAGCTAAGGTCTTGTCATGCTGCATGATAACATGGCAAAATAACAAAGTGATGCCTTTTTTCCACAAAATGAAAAATGTTATCTTGCCTAATGCTCTTAGGTTAACGAAGCATGGAACTGAAACGGGTATTTGTGTTATTTGACCATAACACCGGAAAGTCCATATTACTGGCAGACGTTTTGGCCAAGGGCTATTGGAGTTTCAGTTTAATAAAAATAGTAGTCAACGTCCTGGTTGCTTTAATTACAGTTGTCATATTTTTTTCTTCATTAAGTAGGAAAGAATAATCGCACATTTATCAAAGCCCTGAAAAACCAACATCAGCAAATAAAAGCAAAGATGTCTGGATTAAAAGTAAGGATTTTGATTTCTTTTGCCCCTGACGTCATTTTGAATGAGTATGACGTTGCATCCGGTTTTGAATTTACCTCGACCCCCACACCGAAGGCTGTTAACGTCTCTGCGTTCGAACCTCGTCCGCAGGAAGAAATATAGGCAGGTAGCTGTGGGGACACCTATTGATTCCCAGGAACGAGGTTGCTAATGCAGAGAACGGACTCTTACAGGCCCGTGTTCGTGTGGACTTGGGTTGTAAATTTATACCAGAGGTATTTCAAATTAGCTGAAAAACTTTCAAGTTTATCGCTCAATATTCATCGACACTCGAACAACACTTGTACCGAGAATAGGGGCAACCATCTTTTTGCAAAATTCAGCCAAAGAGGCCTCATTTTTTGCGAACGGTGTTCTGAATGCTCCTACCAAGTTGTTACAGATATTTCGTCTAGCAGTGAGTTTACACTGAAAAGCAAACGTTTGCAGAACATTCAATTCAACATCAATAAAGAAAGTATATTTAAGCGTTTTGTGAGGACTATTTCACTCTTTGTAGCGCATGCCGACCATAGTTAAGCCACCTGCTGGCTTTGCTGGCAAAATTTACACTGAAGGTGTTGCAAAAGAGAGCTCTATATTGAGATCAGTGGGTTCTAAGACGATTAAAAATATCAAAACATCTGCTGTGCAAATTACTGTCTGAACATTATTGTACCATTGAGAGTGTTTTGATTGATCAGTACAGGCAAATTGTTCTCTGACTATAAAAATGAATTGTGAGTTCTCAGATGCAATCGCGCCTTGGATAGCCTCTGTTTTGTGACACTGTTTCACATGACCGAAAAAAATCTCGTGAAATTTTAAAGCCCACAAGCAGAAAATGACACTAATTTCCTTCATTTGCATTTAAAAATACAATATTCTCTCAAACATAAAATAGCAGCAGCTCTGGTTATTTGTGCTTTAGATTTGCTTGCCACCAAAGAAGGAATACGTTCTCTCCCGACATTTACCGGAACCTAACGTTTTCGCGGTTTTCCTGAACGGAATATGACGGGAAAAGCAATCATCTTTTCATCTGTTTTACAATCCACTGACCATACGTTTCTACATCCCACAATTAGTTTACATAATTGTGACAGCAGACGGCAATAGAATTTGAATTTGGATGTTTAGGTTTTCCGTGGAAACTATCCAATAATAATTACTGCAGCTCAGTATTTCAAAGGTGCATTGTAGGTGATATTTAGAAATAAGTACGAATTTTATCTGCTGGTTTTCAAACGGGTGTAAATAATCCACCTGATGTTATGTGGGTTGTGTGAAAAATGCCTCGTGTTCTATTGAACTTGCGGTTGAAGACTGCAATGGAAATAACCGTATTACTTCTGATGATAAAAGTCTTTTCACAGTTTTCGGACAGGATGCAATGGGAATGGTCGCTGTATACACTGATAATATCATAAATATATGGACGTGGATATCTCTGTTTCCTATAGTAGTTTTTAAGAGAAGGGCCATCCTGGCATATCAGTAGGCCTAGTTATTCCTGTGGTAGGATGACTTGATTGAGGTGTTGGACACTCAGTTATTCCTCAACCCAAGTCTATGGAATTGGCTTTTATTAATTTAAGACAATAAATATAGGCTTGGACGGTCTCAAACCTAAGCTACGGCTCGGGGATTAGTCGCGTCCATTCTCCTGTCTTAAGCGTTAACTTAAGACCGGATAAGCATATATTTATTGCCATTGATATACACCGTTTTACTCAGTGTGTCACAAGAAGTCAGTGCATGATGACTTTGTAACGATGTTGCTCTAGAATTTTACTTTCATTTTCCCAAATGCCCGTGTCTACTTTATGCTATATTCCTTGTGCAAGTTGACCCAAAGAATCTTCTTATACGAACTTGTTGCGCTTGTGATTTATGATTGATGGAGTGTTCATTATTTCAATCGCTTCCAGCGGGAATTATCAAATGTTAATACAGTCAAGTTGCTTGTTGTTGAATAGGGGGACTGTCTGCCATACTTATGAATAATTCTTTTTGTTATTTATACATATTGTGCGTTTCAATATGTAGATGTATCTTTATTCAGCAATTCTTTTTTAAATTATGCAAATGTGAAATGAAATAAAGACGAAAAGGGTTTACCCCAAGGGAAATTTGGGAGTGAATAGGAACAGAAAAATCCGGAGACAATACATGATCTCGCATCCAAACGAAATTTTTATTGTTATTGCAACTGGCAAGAATCTACCACGTACAGGTTTTTCAAGATGTATTTGAATAGGTAATAACGTACAGGTTATAAATAGATATAAAAATAAACTAGTGGCTTACTCTTTTAATAATGAACGCAAGAGGTTACGATGTACAACGTTTTTGTTATAGGTTTAACCCTGAATGGAATAGATTAAATAGTTACGCTTATTTTGTTTCAAAATAGTAATTGATATTTACAAGGTAGAATATAAGACTAAAAGATAATCTTCATACCAAATATGTTATACGCTCTGCGAAAAAGGGTATTATGGACACTGTGTTATTTCACACTGAGGGTTTTTTATGTGGAGAGGTTGATTTTCTTTTTTACTTCTGGTTTGTTGATTTTTTCCATATCAGTTCTTTCAGAATTCATACAAAAAAACCAACTGTTGCTATGGGTGTCAAAAAGCTTTCTTCTTGGCTGATTTCTTTTTCCATTTCATATGATTATGCAAAAATCAACATATCGTCAGATTGCAAAATGTCAAAGGGTTTGAACCTAAACCAAAATAAAGCTTATAATCCAGCAAATTCGAATGTCTATGTTCTCATTTTGAAAAAAAGTCCCATAATACCCATTTTCGTTAAGCCTATCACCTATAAGAGATTTGATATGAAATACATTGAATAGGAAATATAAAGAAGTTTCAAAAACCTATGAGGTTCCTATCAATAAAAAATAAAGGATTACAGCAGGTACTGTACATTAAGTTTACACTTTAAAATAAGACAGAATAACAAATAATCCCTGTTCACCACTTCCCAGGTTGTATCGTGTGTAACTGGGGTGTGATCCCTGGGTACATGGTGTTTCAGGTTCAATGGCTTCTGGCTAGCGCCCCCCGAACAGAGACATTGACAGATGGGAAGAGCCACCAACATAGGGCTGAGTAGCTCAGTTGGTAGAGCACTTGTACGGTATTTCAGAGGCTGCAAATTCTGTTCAAATCCTGTTCTAGTCAATTTCTTTGTTCATTTTTCTATACTCATTAAATAATTTAAATAGCTTAAATAAATAAATAGTTAAAATAGTTTGAGGCTCGAACGGTTTCAATAGTAACGCTTTCTAAGTTTCCGTCATTGTGTCCGCATGATGTAGAGTTGTTCTTATTCCTTTTTTCCATGTCGGCCACTGCTTTTATCAGAAACTGTTGAAAAGACAATGAGAATTGGATCTTTCAGCAGGATAAATTCAAAAGGGCAACTTTGTGTTGTCCCAATTGCAAAGAGTACTTAAGAAAAACCAAGATTTGGGGGGGGGGATTGAACATCATTCGTGTTAGGGACAAAAGACAATTCGACAAGATTAATAAGTTACAACTACTGAGTAATCAAAGCAAACGGAGTGTATTTTGTTCCTTCCCTGACACTACTCATTCGCATGAAAGAATAATGCTTTCAATAAAAACATAAAGAATTCAGTGCACCCGGAATAATAATGAGAACGATTAAAGTTGTCAATTTACCTTTAAAAATCTGTTCCTTCCATACTTTTGTCAGCATTTGATACACATCATCCAATTGACCCTTCGAGCCATGGAAGACCTTCAACGGATCGATGACGTCATTTACATCCTGTGAATAACATCAAGAAGCAAAGACAGTTTATTCACAAAAAGTTTCAGAGCTTCCTTCTGCGGTAAAACTTAATACTAAAACAGTCAAACATATGTTTCCTTTCTTTCCGTTTCACTTTCATTCACAGATGCTATTGTATCTGAAGAGTAGATGCAAAATCCCCATTGGCTTTAATGTGATACTGCAGTTTTTGGAGACCAAAGATATTAGTTAACAAGATAATTTGGGTTCATTCAGACCAAACTTTACCTTGGCTTTTTAAAATAAATTATTTATTTATTTCTTTTTTTGATGCTACACATTGCTTGCAGTGAATGAAGATTTGGATGAGATGGAATAAGTGCTGTGAAAATAATTATACGTTCTTTTGGGAGTACTTGATCAAAGTCTTACCGTGGAATTCATCTACATGACAAAAGTTCAAAAGACAAAAAAATTACCTTGTTTTGTGTAGTGAACGACTTGGGTGTAGAGATCTCCTGTTGGTCTGACATTGCTCGCCTCCTTCTGCCTATTGAAAAGCACAAGGGAAAAATCCGAGTAAATCTTTCTTCTGATGCCAAAAAAATTCGGTTACATACAACACTGTAAGGAAAAGCTACAAGAAACAGGAAACTGATAGATGTTACTTACATCTGTGAGTGTTCAAACAAGTCTGTCTAAGTTGTATTATTTTCTTCGGCCTGCAGGGCTTGCCACTATCTATACGGAAAAAAATCAACAACTGCCATTGCAATTTTTTTAAACATGCTAAAAAACCAAATTTCAGATTTACAAATCTATCCCCCCTCCGCAAACAAGGGGCAAAAGAAAGTAAATCAATTTCACTCTTTCAATAACAAATAGATACAGTATGACAAAAAGCCAATTTTAGTGCGTTGCGTCAAATCGAAACATATTCAAAAGAGGACTAATTCCATACGGTACGTAACTGTTTTTCTTTCACTTTGTTTCAAAGTTTGGGAAATATAACTGAATGAAATTTTAAGTAAAAACGGAATTGATGAAAAAGTGATAGTAATTATAAAGCGACTTTAACACGGATCAAAGCGCTTTACATCATTATTACCCCTGTTCACCTGGCCCATGAAACATTCCTAATACCATCTTAGCTCCCTGGGGAGTATAGAGCACAATGCTGCCATTATCGGCGCAAAGCAGCTAAATCAACCACAATAACCATCTATGCCCTCGCAGGTACCCAATGACTCCTCACCGGTACCCAATATTTCCTCACAGGTACCCAATTACTCCTGGGTGGAGAAAGGCAATGGGTGACAAAGTGCACACGCGAAATGATCCCAGGCTGCATTCAAATCGCCGACTACGTATCCAATGCTCTTAACCACAAGACCACGGCACTCCACGATAATGATATCGATTGTATGCATTGGTGCTTCGTATTCTTGGGAAAGACCAACTCACCATTAGGCGTAGGCGTTGTGAGTGACTTTTCCTGGCACCTTCTTTTGACTTCATCAAAACTGCAGTAGTTGGAATCACACTGCTCTGAAATATATCAATCAACACAGACAGTTGTTCTTTGTCTGATTTTAATTACCTGCTTTTACAAACCATAAAAGAAAGCCTTGTTAAAGGGACTTTGAAGCATTTAGCCTGACTTAAGACATGAACGAACATCGTCGTCAGAGAGCACAAAGTACAAAGCCAATGTACCAGCTTGCAGACTGTGTATGTTATTAAACCACCAATGCAGATTTCTGTTAAAAAATTGTGGGCAGGTCTACCGTGCTTAAAATTAAACCAACTGGTGATTCAAATCTACTAAATAACGAATCTTCATCTTATAGATATTGGAATCGTTTGTCCTGATGGTAAGGTATGTTCTCGTACAAATGGAACAATTTTCCAGACTAAAAGCAGACACATAACAAAATACCGTTAATACGCTGTAGGTTTTCCAGCTTAATTTCGTATTTCAATGCTCTGAAAGTCAATATTTGTGGGCAAGAGACCAATCTTTCACAAAAATGATCTTTGCTTTAAGCAATATTAAATGAAAGAAACCCGAAATTAACTGAGAAAACCCATATGAATATTAATATTTATTGACAGTGTATTGCACTTCAGTACTACTTGTTCCCTGTGTTCATGGAAACGCAGTCAAATAATGTCGAAAGACGAAAATTCCTGGTGTTTCGGTGCCAGGAATATCCTGTTTAATAGCATTGTGCTGCGAGTGCAATCCAGTTCACATGGCAGAAACTTTTGAGGTAGTCTGCACGAAATTTGGGTGTTTTTATTACACAAGAAGTCTACACGCCTCCTGGAAGCTTGTAGAAATGTCGAACTTTACTCTCCTTTGATAAAATTCCTAAAACAGCTAGGTTTCAATTCTGGTTTTCCCAGCATGTGGTGTAAAATATCTGTGGTGGTTTGGACGATAACAATCAAGCTTATTTAACTCCCCTAATTTCCATTACATTGTAATGAAACTGTACTGCGTCCTAATGAAAACACGGAGAAGACGAATTCAATTGCAACCCAAAAGAGCAGATCGAGATTTATCTCGATTTTTCAAAGGATCACATTCTTTTTTTGAAACCGTCTGAACGGTCTGTCGTCCACGTCCAGCTAATAGTTTCAGCTTTTGGAAGTTAAATGCAGCACATACAGTTTAGTACGTATCATGTTGGAGAACGTTGAGATTCAAAAACAGCATTCGATTATAAACGGTATAGGAAGGAATAGGTAAAAGGTAAAATAGGTAAAGTTTTTTGCTCTGCTGAGCTGTAAGACTACAAATGTGGGTCGGCGTAACCTCAATCCCATAAATTACTTATGGTGAGCATTGCAAGTCGAGATTACGGGTTGCACAGCCAGGTTCCGAGAGACTCTTCCATTAAGCAGGCTTAATTCGAACATTACAAGCTTTTACAATGCATGAAAGAAAGCCTTGTTTGAGGGACTTCAATTAAGTCACTTACCTTGACATAAGACATGAACAAACAAAGTCGCCAAAAAACACAAAATAGAGAGACAATGTACCATATTGCAGACTGGTCACAGTGTACAACTATAAACGCGAGTCACACAGCGCCTGCTCCCTGCTGTCCAGTTTTAACGTTAACGAAATTAAAGATTATAGCGCTGTGGAAAAGTTGGATGAAGTTCTTCAGCGTTTGAAATTATATCAACTGCGGATTTAAATCTACTAAATGAACAACGAATCTCCACTTTATATACATTCCACTCGTTCATTCAGATGGCAATTTTTTTCCCGGGGAAAGCAGCGATTTTCCGGACTAAATACAGACAATGAAGAAAATACTGTTAAAACACGTGTCAAATTATTAAGATTCTGAGCTGGAGTATACGGTCGTTTCCCCCAACGCAGTGTCCATGGAAATACAGTCAAACAATGTAAAAACACGACGTTTCCTTCAAAGTTCCTGTTGTTTCGGATGTCAGGAGTATCTCGTTAAATAGCAAAGTGCCATTAGCGACATAAAAGTCAGATTGTGGGGAATTTCCGAGGTAGTCGGGACAGGATCTTGTTAATTACACAAAAATAGTCTCCACCCAGCATTGAAACTTCCACAGCCACAATTATGACCTTCACAACGGTTTGGTTTCCTGAGCTTTGCATTGAAATAATGTTGGGCATTAATGGGAAATACAAGAAGAAATCAAGTTCATTTTACACCTCCTATGTTCATTCTCTTCGAGTGGAACTGCAACGTTCTTCTGAAAATAGCAAGAAAACGAATTAATCCAAAACTCCCACCAGATTTTCACTCGTCTTAATTGTCAATCATCCACGCTTAGTCCTTTAGTTACAGTTTTTGGAAGGTAGACAGCATGTTACACTGATGGGAGTAGTTTGCTGTTGATGTTACGGTTTAGTACATGTCATGTGGAAGAAGGGTGAAGCACATGCACGAAAGGGTGAGGCACATGCATAAAACTTTGAGATTCAAAACACACTTCGGTAAGACGAGGTACATGTATTGAAAGGAATAGATACATAATAGTTTTGGCTCTGCTGAGCTGTGAGGCCCCAAATTTGGATTAAGGTAATCGCGGTTCCATAAAGTAATCGCGGTGTGCTTTACGAAGGAAGTCGAGCTAGCCTACCGGTTAAAAATACAGGCCACGTGTTGACAAATTCTTTCATTAGTTGGCAATTTGAACAGAGGTATTGCAATTATAACTATATCCAGTTTATGTGACGACGTCCCCCCACTTTAATTTAATTTTAACACCCAGGTACATTGTAACACTTATAGGTGTGCAAACACCAGGGCGTGCAAAGTAACACTGGTAATGTTAAAGTAACACCCTATGGTGTGATCATCTGAAAGCACTAAAAAGTATTGATTTTCACACCAGAGTTTTTGCAATGCAGTTGTTTTTCCACTATCAACCTTGTTACTAGTCATGGTCAGGGTCAGATTTTTTAAAAAGTGTAAGAGGTACTGTGCCTACAGGCCGTAGAGGATCTAATATCCCGTATAAGTGCCAGTGCTGCGTATTGATGCACTGATGCTTAAAGGCGCATTTCCATATGTGCGTTAACACTCATGTCGAACGTTGCGTATCCGTCAAATTCATCTCTTTTAACGCAACACACATAAGTGTTGTGTTAAAAGAGTAAATATGCAATTAAGCCGAGGCCTACCGAACACTTAATCCTATATTGTGTATGTGGACATTACAAAGGGAGGGCAATATTCTGGTCATTTCACTGACTTCTGCCAGCATTCTGCAGTCCTTAATGTATTGCAACGGTGTACCACCCCCACAAATTTACAGTGCTCCCCATTTGCCGCCTACTAAATAAACAAACCATAACAAACCAAAATATAAAATAATCCAAAAACAAAAACAAACGCACCAATGAAAGCTGGTGCTACCCCATAAAATGCTGGTGCCCGCCTTTGTACCCCCAACTGGTAAACTCCTAGCTACACCACTGCGCTATTGACGTCTGACAGGGTGCATGGTTCCATGTTTCCAGCCTGCTGAGGTAAACGTGGATCTAAAACATGGAAGCATATTCTTACGGAAAGGGGAACTGGGACATTCTTGTGTATTTTAAAAGGTTTCTCTGAGTGGTGTGGCTTTTCACAGACTTTGGGAAGAAAGGGAAATGAACTTGCACAAAGACATTGAAAATCAAAGTAATTATAGCCTCTTTGGGGCATTGTCCCCTTCCCCAGGGGCTTTTGCTGACTGAATGATAAGCAATGAACATTTGATTGGTTGTTTCAATCTAATGATAAATGTCAGTTCTATTATAAACTAAGTAAATTTAGATACCATTTTAGGGGTGTTGGGCTTGAATGGGAGATCTAATTACAAAGGTAGGTGGGTACAGCCCCCACCCACGAGAATCACGCCTGGAATGTCATTGCAAATTTTAGAATTCAAGAATATATGGAATTTTTCAATCTAGATAAAGGAAATACAATTAGGATTTTATTCCATTATTTTGTTTATGAAAATAAAGTGTTATCAAGGGAATACGACGTGATGGGTTTCCGGGATAAATGGTAGAATAAATGTTTCGACAACCCACTTCCTCTGTGGAATTTCACTTTTATTACTCAAAATCTTTGTGAGTGGTGTGACGTACACCAAAACACAAGCTTGCCACGCCGCATGGGGTTTAAGCTGGGAAAGGCTGTGTGCTAATACGTGGGTATGATTGCAAAAAGTTGTGTGATCTTGTCGTTAGATGGGTTCTCAGATGCACATAGGTTTCTGCCTTTTTCGTCCTAACTTATCAATGAGGGCTTGTGAAATTGGATCAAGTAATTCAGGAACACGTAGGCAAAGCACTTTACACCGTAGTCCATGTTGCACTAGCCCAGCAGGAAAGTGTGCAGCTAGCTCCTTATGGTACAGATTGTGTCGCACCCTGACGGCCTTTTTTGGATCCATAATATCAAATCGGTTCGCGAAATTTGCCTCCTACGTCACGGAATTTCAATGGTAAAAACTGGAAAGAGGGCTTCAATTTCGGGATGGCAAACACAACTCATTCAACACTTCAATCAGTTTTGCTTTTAATTTACATTTCAATTGGAATTATGGAATAAAATGAGTTTTGACAAATTTTAATTTCCCTGTTCCTTTAAAGTTTCCCGTTCGCCACACGACAAATTTTGCATTCATTTATCCACCATGGTAAGCCATGGGGTAAGAGAAAATATTGGCATATCATTTTACTGCTCAACTCTCTTTAGATATATCGAATGAGGAAAGGTTGGGATACTTGTTACAGGGCCTCCTTGTAGCGTTCACTAAATAAAAATAACAGCCAATGTCCTGGTTTCTTTAATTGCAATTGCCAGAAATTTACTTTATTAAGTAGGAAAATGTAATAGTACATTTATCTAAGCCCTGAGAAAACAACATCAGCAAATAAAATCAAAGATGTCTGGATTGCGAGTAAGGCTCTTTTCAAGTTTTTTTGTGAAGCTGCATTTACTTTTGAATTTGCCCCAATCCCCACACCAAAAGCTGGAAACGTCTCTGCGTTCTTTCACTGATAACAGATTTGAAATCGAACCTCGTCCGTGGTTTCTTGTAACGAGAGGATGCAAACATGAGACTGAAGAGGAAAACCGTGTACCAACTTTTGAAAAATGGTTATCAGTGTTCATGGGAAGATAAAAGGGGATTTTGCTAAGATGAAACATTACTGATTTCTTTTTCAGAGATAATGTTAGAAAAAATACATTAGGGGAACCCATCATTCTAGAATCGCATTACCAATAATTACTGCTGTGTGATCGTTTCGCTTTCGGAAGATTACAAAAACAATGTCCCCTCTCCGCCAAAAATACAAAAACAAAACAAAACGTGTCAAATTTCTAAAGCCCACAAGCAGAAAATGGCAATCATTTACTTCATTACATTTTGAAATTAAATTTTTTCCCAAACATAAAGTTGCAGCATTTCTGGTTCTTTTTGCTTTAGATTTGTTTGCCACCAAAAAAGGAATACGTTGTCTCGCCATTTACAGGAACCTAAAGTTTTCGCTGTTTTCCTGAACGGAACATGGTGGTAAGAGCAATCATCTTTTCATCCGTTTTACAATCCACTAACCATACGTTTCTACATCCCACAATCAGCTTAATTGTAACAGCAGACGGCAATAGAATTTGATGGTCGATGTTTAGGTTTTCCGTGGGAACTATCCAATAATCAATTTGAGGCAAAATAAATTGCAGCTTCAAATAATTTATCACCGCGGAACATTGGAGGCTCTTGTCACTAAGTGGGTCAGTAGTGTTTACTTGCGGTTGCTGGCAAGGTGATTTAATGCCTCGAACTAGTTACTGGCGTGACCTTAAAATGGTAGTAGCACTGGAGAGAGTTACTCCCGGTCACTTTTGCTTGAGCAGCCGTGGCGCTTGGTTGGAAAAGAGAAAATCTGTCTGTTTTGCAAAAGCAATTTTGTTAGTTATGCCCCGCGCCAATTCCAAGCGGCGGGCTCCTTCTGGGCCGACGAGTGGAGCGAAGCGTGGTCGGGGGCGGCCTCGCAAGTCTTCCCGTCAAGATGCGTCGGTGGTTGCGGCCCTTGCGGGGTCTAGTGCACCGCAGCTTGCATCGCCCGGTCCGGATACCACTATTACACCGTTGGCTACGGTCGGAATGATTCCAGACAGTGCAAGTGTTGAGGCTAACCATGCAACGCCAGCGCCCGCTACCATCAGTCGGCCTGGAGGGAGCTCGGCGCAAACTTTGGAGCCGGGTAAGTCCCCTGTTGCTACTCCTTTTGAATTAGCCCCGCAACCTTCCATTTTCACGCCCGTGGTGTCGGGAACTTTAGCTCCAAGCACATTGTCAATTACCTCCTTTTCCGATTCGAATATGCCATTAACTAGCGTCTGTGACGATCTCGGGGCCACGATTCCTCAACATCTAAAAGACAAAATTTGGAGGGGGGAGTACGTAGAATTCGGAACCTTGTTGAAGTCGTCGCGCGGCACCGGCTTGGATAATTCCTTTGACGAGACACTTTTTACAATCGGGTCCAATGAGTCCCCACTTTGGCAGATTCGTCCCCATAAGCAGGCTCCGCGTATAACGTCTATCGAGCAGTGGACGTCAGCGTTTCTAGTTTTTGCATCTGTGTATTTGTTGCGCCATCCTACCCACGCGCGTTCGTTACTGAAGTACGCGGACACTATTCGCTCGGCAGCATTTCGACATGTGGGGTATGGTTGGCGCGAGTACGACATCCAGTTTCGATTGCGCCAGGCGCGTGTGCCGTCGCGCTCTTGGACAACTATTGATGCCGAACTTTGGCTGGTGCTGCTTGGTGCGCCCGTTTTGCACCAGCATAATTTCCGTTCGTACCAGCAACGCGAGCGTGCCCCCTCCACTGCCACCAACCCCTGGTCCGATTTCGGGCCTGCTCGGCGCCGAGTCGCCGGGGTTGGTCAACCTACATGTAACGACTTCAACCGCGGTCAGTGCAATCGCCAGTGGTGTCGCTTTGCGCATCGCTGCTCCACCTGCAGGGCATTTGGCCACCCCGCAACCCGTTGTCGGGAAAACTCACAGTCTCGCGTCTCAGCACGGGTGCCGGCAGCTGGCATCAACCCTAGTAAAACTAAGTAGTATGCTTCCTTTTTTACGGGCTTACCCTAATACTCAGGACTCCCACTTTTTGCAAGAAGGTTTTTTGCGCGGTTTCCGGGTAGGCTATTCAGGTCCCAGGGTTAGTACCTCTGCTCGTAATTCTGCATTTGCTCGCAAACATCCCAACATTCTGCAGTCAAAAATTGATCGTGAAGTTGCTTTGGGTCGCGTTGCTGGCCCGTTTTTGTCCCAGCCTCTTCCTCATTTCCGTTGTTCGCCTATGGGCCTGGTGCCCACACAGACTCCTGGTGAATTTCGGTTAATCCATAATTTATCGTCCCCTATCGACAAATCGGTGAATTATTTCATTGATCCCGCAGACACCACCGTTTCATACACGAGTTTTGATGAGGCGATAACTATGATCGCAGGTTTACCACGCAGTGCCCTGATGGCTAAGTCGGATATTAAATCGGCCTTTCGTTTACTTCCCGTCCATCAAAGCGATTTTGATTTGCTTGGTTTTTCCCATAACGGCCAATTTTATTTTGATAAATGCATGCCTATGGGCTGTGCTATATCCTGTGTTACGTTCGAGCGGTTCAGTACTTTCCTTGAGTACTGTACTCGTAAGGTGGCCGAATCTCCTAACATTGTGCATTATCTGGATGATTTCCTGTTCGTTGGGGCTAGTTATGCCGAGTGCGCACGTTCCCTCCAATCTTTCAGAGTAGTTTGTCAGCGATTTGGGGTTCCCATCGCCGAAGAAAAAACCGAAGGTCCAGCTACGAACCTCACTTTCCTGGGTTTAGCGATCGATACGGTTGCACGACAGATCCAAATCCTGACTGATAAGCAAGTTGCTTTACGAAATACGATTGTGAGTGTGCTCAATCAGAAGAAAATCACGCTGCGCAATCTTCAGTCCCTGCTAGGTCGTCTCAATTTTGTTTGTAAGGCGGTAAGACCTGGCAGGGCCTTTCTCCGTCGTTTGCATGATCTAGCTAGGGGTATCTCCAAACCTCATCACAAAATTCGCATCACTTCAGGTGCACGAGCAGACTTGCTGGCGTGGGAACAGTTTTTGTCACATTTCAGCGGAACGATAATGTTTCCGGATTCGGTATGGTACAATAGTGACCAATTGCACATGCCGAAATTGGTTTTGGGGCTTACTTTGCTTCGCACTGGTGTCAAGGGAAGTGGCCCGAACATGTAAAAAGTCAGTCCCTTTCTATTGCCTGCTTGGAGTTATTCCCTATTGTGCTAGCGGTCCAGCAGTGGGCTGTCCCATTGCATAATAAACGTGTGATATTTTGGTGTGACAATCAGGCTGTAGTTAGTGTCACCGTCGCGACCGCCGGCGCCCTATCACTTATGATATTTTATGTCGTATGGTCCCAGCCTTGCAGGCCGTTTGCTCGAGTAATTTCGAGGCTCGGCTTTTCCGAGTGGCTTTCTCACTTGCGTTTTTTGGGTTCCTTCGCATTGGGGAATTTACTGCCCAATCCAACCAATCTTCTAGCCCGTTGTGTCGGTCTGATGTTACCGTCAAAGACTCCCCTTTAAGGGTCGAACTTATCCTACGTCACTCGAAAACAGATCAATATGGCCATGGTTATGTAGTTTCCATCCCAGCAGCGCATAGCCGGCAAAACATTATGTGCCCCGTCCGGGCGACTTTGTCCTATCTTGACTGCTCCACATCCCCCCGTGGCCCGTTTTTGTCACATTTCGATGGGCGTCCTGTAACGCGTTACCAGTTGGTCGCGGTCCTCCGTCGTGCCCTTGTTATAGGGCTTTATGACGCCAGATTTACCTCTCATTCTTTTCGCATAGGGGCAGCTACGTCTGCAGCTATGGCAGGTGTGTCTGAGGATGATGTTAAAATTTTAGGGCGTTGGATGTCTGGGGCTTACCGACGTTACATTCAGATTCCCCCAGCTATTTTCCATTGAACGCTACACGTTGTATTAGCTTACGTACTTTGCTCGTGTTTTGTTCCGATTTTCTTTTCATTTTTCTTGCGAGAATTGGCCCCTGCCAAGCCAACTGTGTGGGTCATTGGGGACAGCTCTGTGTGCTGGTGTGCTCGGGTGGCGGGGTCATCGCCCTGGGGAGAGCGTCTTAATCGGCTGGCCTATATCCACTGGATGGGACGGCGAAGACTCCAGATGTTCCAGTTCTCTGATTTCCTGTTGGAAGCGTGGTCGGCAGTTCCGATCTTACCTGACGTCATCATCCTGCAGTTTGGCGCCAACGACCTGGGGCTTGTACACAAACATTTACTGAGTATTCTAGCACGGCAGTGCATCAATTTGACCAGAGAAGCACTGCCGCATACTGTCATTTTTTATTCCGAGTTACTGCCCCGCCAAACTTACCCTCACGCCCTAAAGCAGAGTTCCCTCGAGCGTACGCGACGTTCGCTCAACGCGTACGTTCATTCATTATTTCGAAACTCTCATGGGGTGTTATTTGGCACCCCCAGATTCAGTGGTCGTCCGCGGCGTTATTTCATGCGGACGAATTTCATTTGACTGATGATAGTTGTTCGCTCATTCTCCTCAACTACCAAGCCCTGGCGCCATATTGTTTGCCTGTTGCATCTCCCCTTAATACCACCACCTGAGATCTATTTGGCGGCGGTCATGTTGCCGACTTCATTCAGCAACAAGCCCGTTTGGCGTGAATTTCATTCAGGGACCGCAAATTGACCTCAGTTTAAAGGCACTGTATTCTTATTTACGACACTTATGGGAATGTGCCGAAAGGAAAGGCCTGATCCCTTCCTTTGTCGGGGGAGTCACTAGATTATTAAGGGCCAAATTAAGAAAAGCCATTTCGTACTCACTAATTTCTGCTGTTTGACATAAATAGCTGTAAGTGGTTGTTGAAAATGCTCATTAGTTGCCCATTATTCCAGCAACCCAGTGTAAGCCCAAGTCGGAACGCACCTCGTGGAAATTGGTGTCCGATCCCAGCGTTTGATGGCTGGCCCAAAGTTATTGTATGCTGGAGTAAATCCTTGCTAATTTGTTCATGAAAGTTGGGTATTTTTGCATTCTGCCAGTTGTAATTGCTGTTTGAATTTGCATATCGAAGGCTTTGTACCGAGCAGGTACATCCCAGTATTAATTTACCGCTCCATGTGCTTTGGGCGGAAACAAATGCTGATATGATAATTGCTTTCATACATTTTTGCTGATGGCTCTATGTATTTGCTGATATGAGTTGCTGTTCCGCGTCACCAGGCTCGGGCGGGAACAATTGCTGACATTTGCTGATTGTCATAGTACCGGTACTTTTGCTGATATGTGCTGCTGTTCCGCGTCACCAGGCTCGGGCGGGAACAATCTCTGTAATTTTTGCTGAATAGCTACACTTTGCTTGAAACGCAATGTAAGATATACTTGCAGTTCCGCGTCACCAGGCTCGGGCGGGAACAATCTCTGTAATTTTTGCTGAATAGCTACACTTTGCTTGAAACGCAATGTAAGATATGCTTGCAGTTCCGCGTCACCAGCTTCGGGCGGGAACAACCTGAACTGTGTCAAGTTCAATAAACGGCTGCTCAGGCCAATCGACACAAAAGTTGGAATGCGAGTGTCCACCTGTCCCTGAGTTCAGTTCTCTGGTCCTGTGCATGCGGGGATAATCAATTTGAGGCAAAATAAATTGCAGCTTCAAATAATTTATCACCGCGGAACATTGGAGGCTCTTGTCACTAAGTGGGTCAGTAGTGTTTACTTGCGGTTGCTGGCAAGGTGATTTAATGCCTCGAACTAGTTACTGGCGTGACCTTAAAATGGTAGTAGCACTGGAGAGAGTTACTCCCGGTCACTTTTGCTTGAGCAGCCGTGGCGCTTGGTTGGAAAAGAGAAAATCTGTCTGTTTTGCAAAAGCAACCCTCCTCCACCCCGTTCAATGCCACCACCTGTCAGCTGTAGCTTACTTTTATACCTATTTTGTTGCCTTGCAAAACAAATGTTGATGGCATTCCGTCGGTAGTCCACTTTGCCGATTCTAGAGTAATTGACAGTGATCCGGTAAATCCTGTACTCGGTTGCCAGTTTTGCGGAGCCAGAAGGGAATTTCCCCCCTTTTTTCTCCTTAATGGTTTTAGGGGGGTTTTCGCCCTTCTTAGAATGGCAAAGTCACCGACGTAGGTGGTTTGTTTGGCGTGAATTTCATTCAGGGACCGCAAATTGACCTCGGTTTAAAGGCACTGTATTCTTATTTACGACACTTATGGGAATGTGCCGAAAGGAAAGGCCTGATCCCTTCCTTTGTCGGGGGAGTCACTAGATTATTAAGGGCCAAATTAAGAAAAGCCATTTCGTACTCACTAATTTCTGCTGTTTGACATAAATAGCTGTAAGTGGTTGTTGAAAATGCTCATTAGTTGCCCATTATTCCAGCAACCCAGTGTAAGCCCAAGTCGGAACGCACCTCGTGGAAATTGGTGTCCGATCCCAGCGTTTGATGGCTGGCCCAAAGTTATTGTATGCTGGAGTAAATCCTTGCTAATTTGTTCATGAAAGTTGGGTATTTTTGCATTCTGCCAGTTGTAATTGCTGTTTGAATTTGCATATCGAAGGCTTTGTACCGAGCAGGTACATCCCAGTATTAATTTACCGCTCCATGTGCTTTGGGCGGAAACAAATGCTGATATGATAATTGCTTTCATACATTTTTGCTGATGGCTCTATGTATTTGCTGATATGAGTTGCTGTTCCGCGTCACCAGGCTCGGGCGGGAACAATTGCTGACATTTGCTGATTGTCATAGTACCGGTACTTTTGCTGATATGTGCTGCTGTTCCGCGTCACCAGGCTCGGGCGGGAACAATCTCTGTAATTTTTGCTGAATAGCTACACTTTGCTTGAAACGCAATGTAAGATATACTTGCAGTTCCGCGTCACCAGGCTCGGGCGGGAACAATCTCTGTAATTTTTGCTGAATAGCTACACTTTGCTTGAAACGCAATGTAAGATATGCTTGCAGTTCCGCGTCACCAGCTTCGGGCGGGAACAACCTGAACTGTGTCAAGTTCAATAAACGGCTGCTCAGGCCAATCGACACAAAAGTTGGAATGCGAGTGTCCACCTGTCCCTGAGTTCAGTTCTCTGGTCCTGTGCATGCGGGGATAATAATTACTGCAGCTCAGTATTCCAAAGGTGCAATGTAGGTAATATTTAGAAATAAGTACGAATTTTATCTGCTGGTTTTCAAACGGGTGTAACTAATCCACCTGATGTTATGTGGCTTGTGTGAAAAATGCCTATGGTATATTGAACTCGCGGTTGAAGTCTGCAATGATAACAGCCCTATTATTTCTGATGATCAGAGTCTTTTCACAGTTTTCGGATAGGATGCAATGGGAATGGTCGCTGTATACACTGATAAGATCGTGTATATATATGGGCGTGGATATCTCCATATGCACAAGGCAGTAGTAATTGACCTTTTCCTTAATTTAAATATAGTTAAAACGAGTGTTAAGAGCATCTTGAAGTTAAGTCACATATTTACGGTTGGATCAAATCTTTTTAGACTTTTCAAAGCGTTTTTATCCATGCTATATTGACAAAACACACGAGTGCTACTTCGTGAAAACGAAAGTCGTTTTATTATGCATCAGTCTACGATTTGCGCGCACACACTTAAGTGCTACTTCGTGAAACCGAAATTGAAGTAGCACGCAAGGGAAGTTGAGTGTTACTTCGGGGTGTTGGTGACGAAATGTAGGCTTGGCCGGTCTCAAACGTAAGTTACGGGTCGGACATTTGTCGCGTCCATTCGCCTGAGCCGGTTAAGCTAAGCACATATTTAGTCCCATTGATTTATACCGTTTTAGTCAGAGTGTCACAAGAAGTCAATGCATGATGACTTTGTAACGATTTTGTTCTTGAATTTTACTTTCATTTCCCCAAATGCCCGTGTCTACTTTATGCTATATTCCTTGTGCAAGTTGACCCAAAGAATCTTCTTTTACGGACTTGGTGCACTTGTGATTTATGATGTGATTTATTTGTGATGATTGATGGACTGTTCATTATTATAAGCACTTCCAGCGGGAGGTTAATACACAGTCAAGTTGTTCGTTGTTGAATAAGGGGACCGTCTGCCGTTCTTATGAAGAATTGTGTTTTTTATTCATATTGTGCGTTTCAATATCTATATGTATTTTTATTAAGCAATTCTTTTTTATCAATGATTATGCAGGTGTGAGATGTAATAAAGATGAAAAGGGTTTACCCCCAGAGGAAATTTGAGAGTAAAAATCCAGAGACAATACATGATGTCACATCCTAACGAATTTTGTGTTGTTATTGCAACTGGCAAGAATCTACCACGTACAGGTTATAAATAGATATAGCCTAAAAATAAACCAGTGGCTTACTCTTTTAATAATGAACGCAAGAGGTTACGATGTACAACGTTTTTGTTAGAGGTTTAACCCTGAATGGAATAGATTAAATAGTTATGCTTATTTTGTTTCAAAATAGTAATTGATATTCACAAAGTAGAATATAAGACTAAAAAAACAATCTTCATACCAAATATGTAATCCGCTCTGCGAAAAAGGGTATTAAGGGACGCTGTGCTATGTCCTGCTATGGGTTTTTTTTTATGTGGACAGGGATTATTTTTAACTTCTTAGTTTTTAGCTTCTATCGTATCAGTACTTTCACAATTCAGACAAGAAATCTAACTGTTGCCATGGGTGTCAAGAGACTTTCTTCTTGGCTGGTATGTTTTTCCATTTCCTGTGTTTCTGTTAATGTGTATGATATGATTATGCAAAAATCAGTGTATCCCCAGATTGCAAAATCAACAGGGCTCAAACCTACACCAAAATAAAGCTTATAATGCAACCAAATCGAACGTGGATGTAACTCATTTTGAAAAACAAAGTCCTATTACACCCACTTTTCTTGAGCCGGTCACATATAAGAGATTTGACATGAAATACATCGAATGGGAATACAAAGAAGTTTCGAACACCTACTTGAGGTTTATATGAATAAAAATAAAGGCGTATAGCAGGTACTGTACATTAGGTTTTAACTTTTAAATATGAAAGAATAATAAATAATTTAAAAAGCTCAAATAAATTAATAGTTTAAATAGTTAGAACGATTTCAATAGAACCCCCTGTTCACTGGGCCCATGAAACATTCCAAATACCATCTTAGCTCCCTGGGGAGTATACATCACAATGCTGCCATTATCGGCGCAAAACAGCTAAATCAACTGCAATAACCATCTATGCCCTCACAGGTACCCAATGACTCTTTACATTTACCCCATGACTCCTCACAGGTACCCAATTACTCCTGTGTGGAGAAAGGCAGTGGGTGACAAAGTGCCATGACGAAGGGCACATGCATCATGATCCCAGGCTGCATTCAAACTCGCGACTTGCTCAACCCATGGACTACGTATCCAAAGCTCTTAACCACAAGGCCACGGCACTCCACGATAATGATATCGATTGTATGCATTGGTGCTTCGTATTCTTGGGAAAGACCAACTCACCAGTAGGCGTAGGCGTCGGTGTCGGTGTCAGTGTTGGTATGGGTGTCGGTGGGAGTGACTCTGTCGTTAAAGATTCCCTGCACCTTCTTCTGACTTCACTAAAACTGCAGTAGTAGTTCTGATCACACTGCTCTGAAATATACCAATCAACACAGAAAGTTTTTTTTTCTGATTTTAATTACCTGCTTTTTTAACCATGAAAGAAAGCCTTGTTAAGGGGACATTAAAGCATTTACCCTGACTTAAGACATGAACAAACATCGTCATCAGAGAGCACAAAGTACAAAGCCAATGTACCAGCTTGCAGACTGTGTATGTTAGTAAACCACCAATGCAGATTTCTGTTAAAAAATTGTGCGAAGGTCTTCCGTGCTTAAAATTAAACCAACTGGTGATTCAAATCTACTAAATAACGAATCTTCATCTTATAGATATTTTAATCGTTTGTCCTGATGGCAAGCTCTGTTCCCGTACAAATGGAACAATTTTCCAGACTAAAAGTAGACACAGAACAAAATTCCGTTAAAACGGTATAGGTTTTATCGTTTAATTTCGTACTACAATGCTCTGAAAGTCAATATTTGTGGGCAAGAGACCAATCTTTGACAAAAAATAGTCTTTGTTTTAAGCAATATTAAATGAAAGAAAGGCGTAATTAATAAGAAAACCTATATGAATATTAATATTTATTGATAGTGTATTACGCTTGAGTACTGCACATTCCATATGTCTATGGAAATGCAGTCAAACAATGTGGAAAGACGACGTTTCCTTTAGGTTTCTGGTGTTTCGGTTGCCAGGAGTAATCTGTTTAATAGCAGCGTACTGCGAGTGAAATCAAGTCTACATTGTGGGGAATTGTCGAGGTAATCTGCAATGAAATGTGGGTGTTTTTAATTCACAAGAAGTCTACACGCCTCCTGGAAGCTTCCCTTCGAGAAATGTCGGATTTTACTCTCCTTTAACAAAATTCCCTTTACAGCCTCATTTCAAGTCGTGTTTTCCCAGCATGTGGTGTCAAATATCTGTGGTGGTTTGGACGATAACAATCAAGCTTATTTAACTCCCCCAATTTCCATTACATTGTAATGAAACTGTACTGCGTCCTAATGAAAACACGGAGAAGACGAATTCAATTGCAATCCAAAAGAGCAAATCGAGATTTACCTCAATTTTGTAAAAGGATCACATTCTTTTTTTCAAACCGTTTGAACGGTCTGTCGTTCACGTCTAGTCTATAGTTTTAGCTTTTGGAAGTTAAATGCAGCATTTGAGGAGTTTACTGTTGATTCTACGGTTCAGTATGAAACGTTGAGATTCAAAAACAGAATAGGCTCTAATATCCCGTACAGGCACCGGTGCTGCATACAAATGCTCCGACGCCTGAGGCCTATACAGAACATCGGTGCCTTGGACCTGTAGTGAATTCCTGAAGAGAGGTTGGTTAATCCCCCTTTTGGTTCAGACCTGTGGCTTTTATAATTGAATTCAATGGACAGGGTAGGGCTCTTCATTCCAGCAAAGTAGTATACGTACCGGCGGAGCACGGGCTCTTAAATTGCAAGGGAGACGGCTGGCTTGCAGGACACTGTAGCATCTCCATGTCTGGAGGATCGTTGATGGCATATCACCCCCATAACATCCTTCATCTACTGATTGCCTTACACAAGTACATGCTTTCCACATTTCATATGTAGCTCTTCTCATCTAAGCCTTGTCCAATTTCTTTTGCATGTATGCATGTATAGTTATCTCCTTTTTATTTGGTTTCCTACCACATATCCTACAGTACACGCCTCCTTTTACAGAGTCATTTCTCAGTTCTTGGGTTTTCAGACTTATCCTTTCTTTTCTTCTTATCCGTCATGGTTCTCAAAGTTCAAGCCTGATGTCTTCATTGTGAGGAAGATTTCTTCGTGACTCAGCTACTGTATTTGAAGTTGGCACAAAGGGCACAATAGTGCCAAAGGTGCCATTAATCTCACAACAACAACAACAACAATGCACCACACACACTCCTTCGCTGTGCAGCCGAGCTTCCACAAGTCACTGGTCCACTACTTCATCTAGCAGCCATTTTTCTTAGTTCAACTTGTGTGCAGATGCGGGGATAGAATCTGATTAGGCAGTGTTTTCTCCTTACGGTGACTGTTCTCGCGGAAGGACACATTTCCTTAGCATTCATTATTGTATATATTAAATCTTCACTATTTCGTCGAGTCAAGAAGCGGCCGGAGAAGACCGAGACTCAAGTTTTTCCTTTAGGGGTAATTATTTCTATCTTTATTTAATTAAATTAGAGACCAAACCCCTAAAGACCTACCAAACATTTAATCTTGTCCCATATAGATAATACTAAGGGTGATTTGGCTGACATCTGCCAACCTTCTTCCATTTTTCCATCTGTCTGGCTCCCTGACCAAAACTTCGCTGACGTCTTTTGATAAAATTTGAGGTCTGGCACAACCAATGGATCGTGACGCAACATGTCATGGGTCACCAGGAAAGCCCCCAGTGGCACTCCTATGTACTTTAGATGTACATGAAGCCTGTTAATGTCGGCGGTCACTGAAAACATGCAAGAAACTCCATAAAGTGCGTATGAAGGAGTAACATTCTCTTGCATGTGGGCAATAAGCATAAGAAAATGTCTCATTTGCGTTGACATAGGCAAATATACCGGAATTATGAACGATGCTATCCAAAAAGGATGGGACGAGTTCGGAGTGTGTTTCGGAAACTGGAGGAACCCCCCCCCCTTTGGTCACGTGGACACTGAGTTATACTGGAACCTTGATTCCGCAAGGGTAGTTAGAATCATCGGGCCTGGTATCCAGACAAAGTTAGTGGTAGGCCTCGACATTCTAAAGTCAGGAAAGAGCAATATTCTGACCATTTTTCTGAATTCTGCTGGCCTACTTATGAGTAAGTAGAGGGCCTCTACATTCCAAAGTGAGGACTTCGTGTGGCTGCTGGTAAACGTTGATGGCTCGCAGTAGACATAAACACGTGACTGTGTGTTGATGATTGAAATGCGATAGGGTGCATGGTTGCCTATGAGGCCAAACAGCTTAGGTAAAGGTGCATCCAAAACAAAGGGCATATTTTTCGGGAGGGGTAATTTATTATGTAATTATAAAGTTTTTCTGAATGGAAAGGTTAATATCTGAGTTTTTCCTCCTTTGAGAAGAAAGGCAAATGACCTTGCACAAATACGTAACCTTTCTCTTGTCATATTCCAAAGACAAATTTATTCTTGCCTCCTTAGGGGTATCTCCCCTCCCCCGAGTTGGCTTGGAATGACTTCACGATAAAATCCAATTTGTTATTTCTATTTAATAATACAAATCAGCCGCACTATAACCTAACTTAATTGGGATCATTTTCAGTAGTTGTTGATTTGCAGATGCTATTAAGCTGCAGGGGCGGGACCCCACCCCGAGAATCATAGCAATTTTCACAAGTAAAAGAAAGAATGCAATGTTTTAATTCAAATTAGGTTAATCGAACGTGAAACATAATGTTTAATAACTTGATTGCTTTCTGTAATACGTAGGAGAAAAAGGTTTTGACAAGCCACTCCCTCTAGTCTGTGGAATTTTATCTTTATTACCCAAAATCTTCGCGAGGGGTTTAATGTACCCCGAGGTAGGCCCACAGGCTCGACAGGTTGCGAGAGTTTTAGTTTGGTACAAGTTTATCAACTATCGCGTATCGCTATGTTTACGTAACGAAGCCCGTTAGTGCAAATATACATTTTATTGCGAAATAACGCAATAATATTGCAAAATAATGCAATACATTTGTGCAATAACGCAAAACGTTTGCGAAATAATGCAGTAAGTTTGCGAAAAACCGCAGCAGTTTTGGTAATCCGAACTGCTGCGTCTGCTCCAGTATGAAAAGAGCAATATCAACCATCAATGACTTGTTCTTTCTCCTGGGCAATCCCTAATAGGTTAAACTTCGTTTTAGGGTCCCTTAGGAAGATACCAAGATTTGCTGTCAAAAACCACAGTATGCGCTCATAACTCAAACCAGCAGAGAAGTAGAAGGTTACGAGTTTTGCGTAATGTCACACTTAGCTTTCCTCGAATACTGTTTCGCGGGAAATCACCCCACCACTCAGTGTCCAAAGAATCGGTGTGTCATTTGCAAAGGTATGGCGTTATTTGGAAAAATTATTGAATTGGAACTACTGCATTTTGGGGCTTAAAACTGGCCTTTCATAATTTAGTTTGCCAACTACGAACTCGAAAATAAACCGATCGTTGAAATCAGCCAGCTGACAGCTGCTGTGATTTCATTACCCCAGTAAGAATGCAATCATAGTCAAAATTTACAATGCTGTACTATTACAAAAGGCTTTGTTACATTTTTCATAAGACAGGCATTCTGAATTCATCGATGAACCAAAAATAGAATGATGTGAAATCCACTGGTTTGCTTTCTTTAAAACACTATCAATGAAGTTCGATAGAAGTTCAATGTCCTCAAAACAAAATGATTGTGTTGTCTTGATCTACATAGCCTAATTTTAAGCTTAACACTTTTATAAGTACAAGTCTAAGACCATCAGCTTTTTCCTCGGCATCTTCACCGTAATGTAGCCAACCTGACAAAAACTACTGAGGCTACATTATAGTGAAAGGCTGATGCAATACTAATATACAATAAACAGGTAAGCTGTCTTAAGCTGACTTTAGATAAACAGGAAAAATAATCACTTTGCATAAAACATCACTACTTTTGTATACGGAATGAAATATGAACTGAAGAACTCAAAATTGTAAAAGCTATATCTCATCATGCGTCGATCTTAAAAATGAACTTTGCATACCGCAAAATCCCCATGGAATTGATTTAACCACTCTATCTTAGCTGTAATACTAGCTTGCTTCCACAGGCAATGGAAACCAAACACTTTTCTAAACCTTGTCCTGTCGGCTTTAAAGGTGTTGTGCAACAAAGCAAAGTGACAAAGCAACGACGGACCCAGAACCAAATTTTCGGAAGATAAAGCTTGTTTTTGAAGGAGGTAAAACTTGTGCAAAGATTTTAATTGTACTTGATTTTAACTTTTCTCGTCTTTCTGAGGGATAAGGCTACATTGTGAGGACTTTTTCACGCTTTTCGAAGGGATTACATACACTACACAAATTTGCCTTCTGTTGTTTTTCATGTGGTGGGGCGGCCGATCGTTCAGGGGTGGCGGTCTGTCCGCCACTTAAGGAGGATTTAAAACCGAATCAAGGCGGGAAAAAGAAAGGGAGAGCGGCGACAGACGGACGGCGACGTGAATATCAACTGGAGCCTCACGCTTTTGCATGTAAGATTGACCGGCTCGATACTTATTACTGAATCGTAGTGACTGGAAATAAGTTAAGCCAAGTGGAGCCATCTTAAATGAGGTGGACAGCCTATGCATATGTAGAAGGTACGCAATACAGGATTCGGATCAGCTGTTTGTGGCTGTCTTGTTAGTTCAGGGCGACATGTCCAACGGCACGAGGCAGGCAGACAACGTTTGTCCGCGGTCGCATGGTGGCGCTATGTCGCCTGAACGGGACTGCCTGGACCTTTTACCTTACATCTACTTTTAAGTTAAGAGAAGCGTAAGGGCATCAATTGTATAACAAAGTCGTGCCCAAAAGAGTATACAATATATCCACTTCTGGCCAACAAACGTCTAGGAAACATTTTGTCACGTGCAGGGCCCACCCAAAGGCACGCAATTCAAAGGTAGCATTAAAATGAGCGTGATAATTATTAATATTTACTACTGAAGTCTTTTCGGTAATGAAACCGAAAGGATTTCTCAAAATTGCCAAAGGCGCTGTGGTTACATGTTTTTGTGTTGGGAGAAAAACCCCAGAGGAATATTCTAGGACAGCCCAGGCAATCAGGTAGGAACTGAAAACCCAATGGAAAAATCCCCAGCTTACTGCAGCCTTGCTGCGAACTTTCACAAACAGAGCGTGTTGAGCCACGTGTATTGGTAATTTTTAACAGTTTTTTTCTATCCAAAACTGACATACCACAAGGTTCAAGATTCAGCTCGATCAAGTAGTTACAAGCCTGAAATATTTAATCCATGCATCTGTAAAAAGTGAGTGGAAGACAAAAAATATGAAATATCTCCCCCGTACCCCATCGGCCAACGCCTTTGACCCCATCAGCACAAAGCCTTTCAGTGTTCTGTTACTAGGTTACCTTAATTTCTTGGAAAATAAATACACTGTGAGCTCTAAAAGTTCTCTTTATGAAATATGAAGCCGAACTTCTGGCATTGTTTATTGATGACGTTTCCCAAGGCCAGCGAACCGCAGAAGAACACCGACACTCTTCCCTTATCCTCGTCCTTAATCTTCTTGAAGAGCTGCAATAAAACAACAAAACATACTCGGATTTCTGTCCACTTTCAACTCAATCATTTACTACGACATCTAAAATGGTAAACGAAGGTTTTTCCCGTGCAAGAATAAAGACAAGTTAACTGTAAATCGACTTAAAAAGGGTATTTAATTCTGGTCACTTTTGTTCAAAGTCTGTGATATAACTCGTAAATTTTTTATTTCATATGGGAATATTACACACACAAATATTACATCCTACTTTATTTTCAACCCAACGCAATTAAGCCTGAATTACCTCAGCCCAAAACATTCCCAAGCAAGTCGATATAAAGTTATAAAAGTGCAAAACCAGCAAAAAAAATGTGTGAACGTGCATGTACATGCAAATCCCCTGCAAGGAAGTATGTACAGTGGCAAATAACAAGGTAATAACAAAGTTTCATTTCGTTTCGAAGGCACCATTTTAGTCTTGAAAGAAAAACACAAACACTTCATTTTTGCGTCTTTCGTTTCGGAAAGATAGTAATTGATACCCTTTTTGTTCCAATTTTGTTGATTTTTTCACCTTATTCCAGTTGGGTCTTCCTGCCTGCAGCTTAGTTCGTAGTCCAGTCAACAAGTCCCTGTTTTCCTGCTCATGGACCAAGTCTAGCGCCATCTGGAGGCCAAAATTCTTCATGTCAAAGCGCTGGATGCCTGTCATGAATAGATGGATATCCAAGAACCGATCCAACGAGTACTGACTCTGCCCCTGCTCCAGATTCAACAGCATGTCTACGAACCACTCAAAGGCCGTGTGGTTTCGATTCAACCAAATAAAATCCACCTGCAACAAGTAACTTGCGTTAGAAATGATGCAAAACAAAATACTCCTTAGTGTAATCAAAAGCATTTGCTAACGATGTGGTATAAACTATGCATGCTATACCACCACAATAAGTACCTCGGTCCTCTGATTTAGGCCACTAACAAGAACGTGCATTCATTCTACATGATTGTCGATTCAGCTGTTCGATTTTGTAAGTAGGTCATCAAATTGCAGGCTGATTTTCTGTCAGTTCCTCGCTCCTTTGCCGGTATATTTTACCTTTTCTGAGTATGGGGTACAGACCAGTCCACCCGTTGTCTCTGCCTGCTTTTATTTCTGTACCACCCTTTTCAGGCTTTAATCAGAAGACGGCTAGTTTGAATCGTGCTTACTAAATCAATTTTATCCATTGAACACTATAGAATGGGAAAGTACCTGAATTTTGGGGGATGATTAGAGTTTTTCTAATAAAGATTAATTTTCATAGGGCCATAATCTTTTCCAATAAGCTGGAATTACCTAGTGCTGCACATAAAATAGTAATAAGTTTCGTTCCCACACAAGAGTCATAAAAAGTGCGGGTCTCCTCACTTTCGATTCAAGATGGCCGACTTGTGCTCCTACCTTCTTGACCCTAAGAGCCCGTTTCTCTCGCTCTTCGTCCACCCAGGTATGTTGACAGTTAGGGCAAGTCGTGACAATACTCCGATGTCTGCACATGATAGACTGCATGATGGAAGCAAACGGAGTGACACCGATACCAGCCCCGATCAACACAGCGTGCTCAGACTCAAAGACGCTGGTGCTTGGTGTTCCGTAAGGACCTTGAATGTGTACCTAAAAGCGGCAAGCAAACTATGACTTGATTTAAGTACATATACTGACTAAAGACATACTTGGAATTTCTATGAAATTCACGGCAAATGCCCTCATTCCAATTAACGCTCGTCTCCCACATTTGTATTTTGCTCCGTAAAAGTGTTCTTTTCGAATAAGATTTGCAATTTAGGGATTGCTAAACAAACGGAAACACACACCACTGAGAACTATTCGGGGCCGAAGAAATGCGTGGGATATTACTCGAAAAACACAGACGATAGGCCCTACCCACATTTCCATAATTTCCTTTCCCACTTACTTGTATCTTGTTCTTGGTATTCATATCGAGTAGGACCTGTGGTCTGAGGCTATCTTTGGAGACTTGTCCAATTGAAGTCAGACTGGTTTGTTTCACCAAGTCATTTTCCTGACGTACAGCATGTTCCCTTTTTGATATTTCTTCACCTGACGTTTCCACTTCAGGAATGGCCGCGTTATCCTCACTCTAAATATCAAATTAATTATTGTATGAAAATAAAACTTCTTGACACAAAAAAGACCTTTTCCTATCCATCAGTCAAAAGTTTAAAAGGTTTCGTAAAAAGGTTACTCCGGTAACAAAATTCGCCGAACTAAATTGGACTAATTCTCCAGGGGATACGTTATATACGACACAAATACATCAGTACTCGTGCACTAGCCTGCTGATAAAAATACAGTTTAAATTTTCAACTCTGACCTCTTTTCCAGTTTCTTCAGCTACTTTTCTAACATCTGCCGACTGGTCTTCATGTCCTCGGTCTTCCTTAATCTCGCTTAATTCTACTAACCCCTCATCAACCTCTGGAATCCTGCGAGGGCGCGAGGTCTTCTTCCATTGTACAACGGTTTGAGGATCCACATCAGCCTTGAAGCTAACTCTGCGGACTTTCATGAAAGATGGCGGTTCTACCTCGTCGGAACTCGTGGGGGAGTCGTCGGTAGCGATCCTAACAACCGTGTCGTCAACCTCCACCGCACGAGGCCCTTTGGGATCATCTGACAGCGATGTAGAGTTGGAAGATTTGCAGTCGTCTTGCGGTGATATCTCGAAGCCATTGTTGACATGCTGACCGGCATCAGACGGACGGTTTCTGCCATGGGTGGATAGCGAACCACCAGGTCGAAGACGAAGGGAAGATTTGACTCGCTTGGACTTCTTTTTTGTGTTGGACTGCATGTCATCGAAGAAACGGTAGAGACGCTTGGTCCAGTTACCAGCAGACCGAATATGAAGAGACAGAATGCCTATCAAAAATGATAACATCTCAGATTTTATTATAAGGAGTCCTCGAGTAACTAATTATGATATTTTTATAGTGACAAATATAAACTCTGTAAAAACAGATGCACATTTCGTCAAATGAAATTGATCCGGACCTCGTCAATTTTGTTTCAACCTGATCGGACTTCTTCTTTTCATATTAGTCGTTTCCATTACATCCATGACGTCGATCTATTTTATTCTCTTTACATTTAATTGTATACTTCATCCTATCCGATACTGGAGACTTGATTTCCTTCTCATCAGTTTGTTTAAACTCGGCACAATGTTTCAATTCAATTCCATTTGCAGAACTACTACGATGGATGTCGCTACTGACCTGCCTGTTCCGGAGCACTGCTAATGGTAAACGGGTGCCATTCGTTCATTGCTATTTCAGGAATCTTGATAAAAACGTAGTCCCCTGCTTTGTACTTGAAGTGACGCGGCTTGGTCATGACCAAATGTGTCACCTGAAAAGAAAAGACACGGTACATTCCAAATCAAACTGTATGAAATCAATGCATGTCTTCTTGAGCTAAAATGTGATTTAATCAGGTTAGATTTAACACGAGGATAATTACACGAGGTTGAACAACACGAGCCTCCAAATCTTGTGACATTTAGAGGGACATGTGGACTAGTGATAAGGGTTTGTGGCTCCCTGTGGTGGCTCCTAACCACGGCGTTGGGGTTAGCATCAAGCCGCTGCTGAGCAAGTTGACCCTCAGCAAGTCAAGTTACCCCTTTGTACCTCTCTCCATCCATAAGGAAGAATATCTGTGAGGGTAGGTATAGTGTAAAGCCGTCTTCCGCCTGATACGGCAGTATTGGCCATATAGTCCCAAGGAAGCTGGGATGGGTTTAGTCAGAACTTTTCAGATGCTGTGAGCCCAATATAACAGTAACATAACAGTATATCCTGGAGGATATACTGTTATTTTGAGCCCGTGGTATCATTTCCAAATAGGGTAGTATTTTAAGGACGCATACCTAGCTACGTACATTGCAAAGAGTTACACATACAATGACAATGACAGTCAAGATAAATAACAGACGAGTCTACACACATAGATACTCACTCCCGAGGGTAGCAGGTTTGCCTCCTTGATATACGTCTTCCCATGGCGAAGGCGCCGGATGATTTGAAGGTTACTGAACTTCTCAAGAAGAAAGAGGATGAGAGGGCCAACAAACCACGCCCAGAACACTGGACCGTGTAAGATTAGCAGGAACCAGAAGAGAAAGTAGCAGATCTTGTGAGTCCAGTAGAAAATCTGTTTAATATGGACACGAAATATGGCCAAAATATGAACACTGTGGAGTCATTGTAACGTCTGATAGACTTCCTAGTATGAAATAGTACGAAGGATAACAAACCAGTTGAGGTAAGATAATTACAACGTGTCATTTGAGGATACGTTAGGTGGTGCTTGTGATGAGTGTCGATGGACTCTGTCGTATTACATGCACAGGAGCTAGACCTACCTCAAAATGGCCCGACCGCCTGACGTAGCTCAGTGACCCCAAGATGAGAATCAAGAAGACAATGTCTAGGATCCATCCTGTGATGAAGGCACTTCCAACAAGCTTGCCCACTCGGAGCCCGACTGGTAGGAGGGTAGGGTTGGTGAATAACAGTTCGACTGCCGTGAAGTTCTTGTATGTCTCTAAGATCACTGTCGTAGAAACAATACAACATTGGTCGTGAAAGCTTTTCATGTGAACGATTTGGGGAGCATAACTGAGATATGTGTGCATGTAAATTGAATGCAATGGCCAATAAGAACCAACTATTCCGTATAGCACTCTGTCAGAGATTACACTAAAGCTAGCTATCGATAGATCATATAATACTGAGAATACAGCAATTACAACCATTATTCTGCCTCAAATTGATTTTTATAGAAGTATTTTTCGTCGATAAACTCTGACATAAGCACGGAAAACAAACATTTTTTTTTACCTTAGGATTAGACATCAGTTGCTCGTTCGACTAGAAAAGTTGATTGTTGTGAGCTGCTTACTGTCATGTTCACTTGGAACGTTAATGCAAGACACGATCTCCATGATAATAATCTGGCTATATCTGCACGCATTCTGCACATCAAGATATTTACTCATGGTAGTTGATGAGGAAGCATATTATCAACTGAATCCTACTAACGACGCATCGTGCTAGATTTGTCGTGGCAGGAGCCATACTACAAAGTGTTGAACATCTTCATAACCTTAAGGCTAGAAGTGTACCGGCAAACCTGGTTCACAGTTCTAAAATGCACCAGTGTACTTCAAATCAAACCATCAGTACTCACATGCATTGCCAACATGACCCAAGGTGTGTGTGAGTGCTAGGATTGCAGCTAGGTACCCGATAAATTTGTGAAACATAATGTTGTCGTCAAAGGGTAGGATTTGCATCAGCAAGGTCGACGACCTCAGAAAACTCAAAGTTTTACGAAGCATCATGAGGACGATAATGGCGCAGTTGAAGTTCAAAGCCTGACCACAACCACGAGCTAAATGAAGATGTTAAAGAAAAAAAAGTAAAAATACAAATCCCGAACAGCTGGTTCACGTAAATAATTACTCCAAAACGCCAGCCACTGTTTACAAGTGTTGTTCACACTTGAAAACCTTACGACTATATATTTCAAAGAGCATCATACTATTATGTTGCCTTCGATTCCATAAATACTGGAAAATATTCAAAACTGAAATCAAGGACCACACCTTTGTATGTTAATAAATCAGTGTCACCGAAAATCGTATGCCTTGTTAATAACCAGGTAGAAAGATCAAAGAAAAAGAAGGACTGTCAAACGTTCACATCTTACCAATCAGAAAACACCAGTTAGAATCCGGGTTAAATGAATGGCGGTAGGCAGCCTCTGCAAAGAGGACACCAGTCACGACGATTATGATCAGAAGTAGTGCGATTCGTTGGATATTATTCTGCAAGTAGTTCACCCGTAACCAGGGTATACCTCTGCAACCTCGTCTCTTGGGTCGAGAGTCTTTAAGCCAAGCTGCTGCACTATATCAGAGTATACAAAAATAAAATAAAAATGTCATGTTTCACGACAATGCAATAATATGCATCTATTTATTTATTTATTCTGGCAAAAAGACAATTTATAATAACAGTCACGGTACAAAACACAAAAAATGAAGAATAGACAGAAGCTAAGGATAGCCAAAGAACGCTGTAATAAACAGCTTATTTCCATTGGGGTCCTCACAAAAAAACATTTATACAATACTAAAAAATATTAAAAAGTACACTGGTGGTTTTGACATAGATTTTTTGAAAATGTGTAAGATTTTGAAAAATAACCCACAATTTTAAAATTTAAATTGTAAAATTCGTATTTTGATGCTGGTATATTTTGGCTGCTTTTTTAACATTTCGGAGAGTATTACAACTTTTTACTTCATTGGGAAGCGAATTCCAAAAGTGTACTCCAGTGTAGAAGTGGTGCCATGTCATGAAAAATTTTATACACCTTATTCAATTTCAACTGTATTAGCCGATCATTTACATTTAAAAACCCAACCTATTGTCCAATATGAGATCTAGGACTTAGGCTTAGAATAAAACGGACAATCTTACTTTGAGTTATTTGCAACCATCTTTTTTCAGTTCAGTAGACAGTGCAGAAAATCAGGATGAGCAACAATAATCAAAATAACATGCTATGAGAGCACAACATAATAATTTAGGAGATCGCTCATTTAAACAACTTGCATATCTATATAAAAACTCATCCTTGCACTAGCCTTTTTGAATTGGCAACATTCTCACAATTTAAACTTTGATCTAGTGTAATACCCGAGTAACTTTCAAAATTTGAGAAGCTACTAATTTTCCCATCACAAATCACTTCGAATTTGTCAACTCTGCTGAGTTTCTGTTTAGATCCAAATAGAATAGTCTCAGTTTTACGGACGTGCGAAGATAGTTTATTATAAATCAGCCATTGTCTGCATGATTCCAGCATGTCATCAGCATACAACAAAAGATTACCTAAAAGACTACCCTGGGGAATACCACGTCATTTTCATTGGTTGAGAAACAACTTCGAACAATTTGTTGTCTTTTTGAGAGATAAGATTGAAACCAATCAACTAAATTGAAACGAACACCCGTGGCTTGTAATTTTCTGCATAAAATAAAATGATCCACTGTATCAAAAGCCTTTTGTAAATCCAGCAACACCGTATCAGTATAATTTTCTTTGGCAATCTGAGAACAAATGTAGTCAGTGAGTATCTGTAGAATATGAACTTCTAACCCCGACTGAAAGTCGGGGATGCTCTGTGTGTACGGCTAATAAATACGTCGAAAAAACCTTTAATCTTACCCGATTGAGAAATTTTCCAGCAGATCTGGGTACCGCTTAAGTGCTGTCATGAACTCATCAAATGAGATGGAGCCATCGCTGTTTTGGTCTGCAGTGTTAAACAGCGTTTCCGTTAGATGATCTACTTTCCCATCACTGAGTTGCAACGAACTCTCCTCCACTCCCGTCTTCAACAGAGCTCGCAGCTCGTTTTTCTCGATGGTTCCATTTTCTAGGAGACACAACAAGAATCCATGTCTTCATTTCTTGCTATCTGTGTTTCATACCAGCATTGTACTCTTGGCATTTAATAGTCATTGTATGGAGTTGAAGCTTCGAAAGTTCCCTTGTTACATGCAGTAGTTCGGAAGCTCAGAGCAGGGAACAGACGAGGGCTGGGCAAATACATTCCACCCTGTTTGGGGCACTTTTTCTTAAATAAATGGTAACATTTCTCGGTTGGGTAAAACGATATGTTGAACAACATTGGCTGAGTGAAGATTTCATTTCGTTGGTCAACTGTTTTACTTGGTATTTATTTTACGGGTTAAGAAAACTACTATCGCTTTAAGGAAATGAACGCTTTTCTTAAGTTGTTGGGAACTCTTACGTGATAGATGTTGCATTTTGCTCATCGAGAATGCGTTTCATATTATTACTCATATCGGCTCGTCGTACTACACGTTGGATATGTCGGGGGGGGATTTGCTGAAAGAGGGAAAGCGTTAAAGCTGTGTGGCACAATCTTGGGTAAGAAAACAGTTTTCGTAACTCTTACATAAATTAAGTTATGATAAACTTTAATACTACTTAAGAATAATCATGACACGGAATCGTGTTTCTCAATATTGCCCCTGCCTGTGCACATTTGTGCCTGCCTTCTTTGAGAGGTACATTTACTCTCAAACAGGCATTCACAGGAAAGCCCTACTTTGAGTGTCCCGGGGATATCTTGACCTTCAAGTATTTAAGAGCTTAATCATCATGTAAATGTGCACAAAGACTACCACCGTTTCTGGTAGATTAGAACGAAGTTTGTGCGAATTTTGTGTACATGATTGAATTAGGGCACCTGCATTTTTCCCCATTAAAACTGACAATTACTAGTGGAAAAACGTGAATTGAATGACATTTGTTGGTAAAATAGGATACGTTTAATGATATTCAGGAATAGCTTCATATGTATGAGAACTTATGGCTCACTGACGTGAAAATCAATGATGCATTATATTACATGTAACTTTGCTTTTATTGGTTCGGTCTCTAAATAGTGTAATTAATCATTTTATTTAAATCATATCGCGTCGAGTCAGTAGGGGATCCCTGAGATAAAGCACAAAAGTTCAACCATAACATAAACATGTAAAAGTCAACAAAGTTCAAAATGTATAAAATATTACAATACACTTGACTTTTTTCTTTCTGTTGCAAGAGAGTGAAGTCATCAATACTGGTACTTTTCAGATGCGCTAGACAGGCTTTGCCTTTATATTCTCATCATCTCTAATAATCGTTTTAAAATCAGCCCACAAATGAAAGTTATGTATTTATGTTTTCCACAACAGCATTATTGGCAAATTTAGATTTAGATATCCTTCAAATGAAAGGCTGGATTATTTTTCAGTATTCCTTGGGAAAAAAACATAGTATTCTTGTTACTTTCTCTTCAATTGTAATATCTAATACAACTCGAAACTCATTGGAAATGATCATAATACATTATTTGTTTGACGTGTTTTACTTAAAGTAAGCCAGTATGGCTGCAAGTGATCTAAACAAAAGTTAAAGTAATTGTACAGTTTTTTCAACCTTCAACAGGTCAGAGTTTCAAGATGTTTTAATTTTACTGTTTGATTAAGTTTGTAATAAAACAAACAATGAGCGCAAGGAGGGCTTGAAAGAATCCATTTACTCAACCAAATGCCCCAAAATGAAGCAGTGTAGTGCCTAACACCAGGATCTTCTTAAAATCCAACAGTTGCGAAACAAGTACCCAACACATTGTCTAATAATATCCAGTTTTTGGTTGAGGGCTTACTAACGACCGATTGTTTATATTTACCCAGCTGATAGTTCATTTAAAAGTGTTCAAATGTTCAGTTCTAATCTTAATCCAATTTCTAAGTGAAAAAGGCTTGCCCATCTTGGTTGGGTAGTTTTTTACTCAAACGATGTGGTAGTTTACGACTGTGCCAACCTTGGGTAAAACGTTGAGCAAAATTGTGTCATTATGTCTTGCAGTGTGCGTATGCAGTCACGTATTTAATGCAGACCTTTAAGGCCAACTATGGAATGTCTCAGTACCATTCTGTCGGTCTTTTAAATTGGGCAAAATGTTGCCAGTTTGATTTTGAAAAAAATCAGCTGTCGTTTCCTTTTATTGTGCTTAATCTAAAAGTCGACCTTTGGCAGAATTAAAAAACACTAAAACCTAAATTTTAAACGACGAGATCGCATTACAGCTGTAACTTCTAGTTCACTCACTAAGTTAGTGCTCAAGTTCATGCCAAAATTGAAAGCAGTGTGTAATGAAGTAGTGGATTCTGATAGATAAATTAATTTTGGATTTTTGCCCGGCCTGACGTGTATTTGAACAATGTATACTCAGTGTTTCCCCCCGAAGGCTTATGAAGGATCACAAGCGTACTCGGGTGGGACTCGAGGCCACGACCTCCTGCATGCAGTGTATACAGTATTAAAATACACGTTGGGCAAAAATCCAAATTAATTTACATCTCCCCGGCGTAAGTCTATCTTTGAAATAGTTATTCTGATAGATAGTCACAGGTTGGCACAGTCTTTTTTCCTTCGTCCTCCACTTTTTGTGAAGTGGGTTCAAATCCCACCGAGTTCCACGTGTGGATCAGGCTTTGAGTCCTAACCTGACTCTGTAAAGAGAATCATCAATAGCGTAGGCAATGAATGCAAAGGAATGGCTATTTTAGAGGTAAAATCAGGACATTCAAAAGCAGTTAATAGCCTGCAAATGCTAAATAGGGAGATTCAAAGAGATCATATGATTTCCAACCAAATGATAAAAATACATGTAGATGTTGAAAGCATTGAAGACTATGTTACAGACTTAATGTACTTCATCTTGCCAGCTTCTTCACATCTTCCTTGCGCAACTAAACGAAACCAAACTTTTATTTCGTTAAAGGGTAAAAAAGCCTGGTAAGGCTTTTTTTTTCTTTGTCTTTCTTTCTCTAAGTGAGTTTACCCTGGCCTCTGAGATAAACAATGGCGTATCTCGGTGGCGGGGGGGGGGCGTATACACGTATTTGTGACAATTTTTGAAAGCCTTAAGACTAGGAACAAATGGAAAGGTTTTGACAGGTAGAAAAATTCGGATAATCATTTTAGGGGCCAACATATCCACTTCCCCATTCCATGACAAACAATTGTTAAGCCGCTGGGGTTATGAATCTGCGCTTCAAAGGAGCCATTTATGTCATTCAATTTGAGAAATGGACATTAAGACTGCATTGTGCTGATTTAGAATCCTAGTTGTTGTTGATCATGCTGGTAAAAATAACACAACCCATGAATTTGCAATTTACCAATCATAAAACACCGTTCTTCCTACGATATTGAATGTGCTTAATAACATGCTGAACAAACGGTTTTAAACTCATTAATCGATGTACATGTAAACGGAGCCATGATGGCAAAGGGTCATGCATGATAGCCTTTAATGCAATATTCACAACCCACAATGCAAAACCAGAAGCGTTATTTATTCATCATCTACCACGTGTCCAAAACAAAACGCAATCCAAAAGTAGCAGATTTTTTTTCCAAAACAAGGTACATAAATTGCTGGTTTGGGGATGGATCTCATACACAACACTTCTGAGCTTTTTAATTTGCGTTTTTGGGACACTCTAAAACAGGGTTCCAACGATTTTATTGAGTCCTGGCATTAGCAATAAAATTAAACTGTCGGTTTAGTCTGTAAACTTTATTCAGCGATTTATGTTTCCGTTTTCATGATCTGATAATGGAATAGGTTCTGACCTCTGGAAAGAAAAAGGAAAAGAAATCAGAAACGTAATTTTGTTATCAGAAGCAATAAAAAACGTGTCTTGTTAGAAACATGTTATGCGTACTTAATTGAAACTGAAACCCTGGAAAAGTTAGTTTGGCCTTACCGTCTAAGTCGTAGACGTCAAAGAAGAACCGGAGTTTTTCCTCTTTGGTTCCCTTGGTAAGAAGGAAAAGACCGTCCATCATTTCCCGCTGGGAAACCGTCCCACTGTGATCATTGTCCAACAAATCAAAGAACCGGTCGGCGAAAAATACCTGCCGTTGTCAGACGAAAGAGGAATTAAAGAAATTTTAAAAGAGGTCTTCCAAATCTAAAGTAACTAATGAGCACTGACTTCCAAACCTTAAAGTGCACTTTTAAGCCACTTTATATGGATTCTATGTTTGAATTAAGAACTGATTGAACTGTAAAACATGAGGGGAAACAGAAGGAAATGGTATTATCTCGGGAGAACCCAAAAAAAATTGTGGACCACTAAAATAGCCGACTTCATTATTTTGCGTATATTTCCATTGTTTAGTTAATGTTTGTCCAAAGTCAGCAGATTTTAAAAGCTACGTCCAATCCCAACAATTTCCCGGTGCACGTGGTTTTAGATTTTAGCCTAATATCAAAACAAACAAATGAAGTTACTAACATTTCGTACGTCCAAAGCATTCTTGAAGCTCTCCCGGTCCATGTCCGTGTCTTTGCCCGCGATAGACGCAAAGCGTGACTCGGCCCACACCAACCACTTTGCGTCGGCGTCCAAAACATTTCTATGATAATAAAGATGAAAGATTTAACCAGCAGTGGCTACAAGAAATCATCAAAATCACGGGCAGCTGGGGAGAATCCAGGATTTTTCCGGGGGGAGAGGTGCGGGACCTCTGATTTGTTTTATGTGTGCACGCACGGGTAATGTATTACATTATTTACTCATGTACAAATAATAATCCTTACAAGATGTCATCTCTTTTTTTTATTATTGATAAGAATAAAGGTTGTTTGCAGATCAACGTATACAACTTTTATCAGTTATAGCGTTACGTTGTAGACACAGATCTTTCTTAAAAAAAAATCTCACATTGAAATTAGGAATAAGTCTCAAATTGATTTTTTGAGATACGTACATGGTCAGAAAGAGTATGTCATAAGCTTTCAAATGGTACATATTACAAGTGTGTTGATGGTAACCTTTCAAAAAATATACAGAAATCGCCACATCTATTTCTTCAACATTTACCCACATTCCATCTTATTTACTCGGCGTCAGCAACTTATTCCTGCTTACGATGTACCGGGTCACAAACGTTTTCTTTGTTGGAAGCCTCCATTTGATGGTTCTTACCCAAACCTTCCAGATTAGATTTGGACGGCGAATTAAAATCTACAGCAGTTTCAAGTTTTATTGTTTCATGTATTACCTGTTTTTATCGCAAGGGGCATGATATCACGAACAACATATAACGTATGTAAACCCTCTACGTGTCCCAATTAATCTTTCTCCTCGAAAGGCAGCCTTAATGAAGTGGAATCAGACTAAACTGAAACGGCGTTTTCGAATCCGTAATGGCCAACTGAAGGAGCTTGCAAGAAAGGAGTTCATCCGCTAACCGTGTTTAAGTTGAAGATGGTCTGAAAATACCTCACCCCTTAATATTTATCTACAACATGATCGTAGATGTTTGTGATACATTTCACAGTTTCTAGAAAAATGAGCTTCAAAGGTTTTCTGAAAAGTTTTCAAATCAATTTGGGGGAAATCTTTTCGCTAGAGTAACAAATATTAAGTGTAAATTTCCATTGTTTGGTTTTCAATGACATTCATCAGGCTGAGCAAATCCGTACAAGTAAAGTACATTGGATTGACCTGAGCAGCAAGTACGTTTGCATTTGTTTACAAGTTATTTTATCATACTGGCAATTGGCTTTATTGTTTCGTCTGATAAGAATATTTCAGTGTGTGGAAAAGGAGAATAATTTAATGATTCAAAATACCAATGGTGTACCTTGAAAGTCAAAAGCAAACGTTCAATACAAGAAAAAGATGAACAAATGTTGCTTGGTCATTGAAGAGAAAAATACACACGACCTCAACGCTCCTCGGCGGCAAGGTTTACAAAGTATGGAAAAAAGCGTGGCCTCAACTCTAACACCGCAGCTGTACAACTAGGTGCTTGTGTTCCTTTATTATAATGGCATGCACCCGACTGGAACGCGCTCAAAAAGGATTTGGAATGACCGTCAAACCTGTCTAGGATTCATTGTTGCGGACGTGTGGACAAAAAAGGCCCGCAGGCAGTAGCTTAGCAGCATCGAGGCCAAGGGTTTCAAAGGCTGCATCTTGCATCCATAACTACATGCATATCGCTGTATGATTACAGGAACGTTTCAAACATTGTAGCAGTCATTCAATTTGTTTGTATACCCTATGTAACCAACGTGTCCAAATGCCATGAACTGAGATTCTTTTTCAGTCATTTCATTCACGATTGATCCTGTATTGAGACAAAAGAGAAACACATTTTCCAAATGACTAAAAACTTCACAAGGATTCTTAAGTTACATAATTAACTATTTAAGGTTCATTTTGAATGTTAAGCTTGGTAGAACTGATCTACAAGTCTCACCTTACTTGATTCCAATGTCTAGATTAATTCTGAACTTTCAATGCTAAATTCCTAATTCTAAAGCCCGCAAGGCCAGTTCGGTTCGTCACCATGTGGACCTAACCTTGAGGTTACTTTCTGTTGTGTCCATTGTGGAAAGGCGGACTTCATAGGCAAAACGCTGTATCTCTAAGGTAGATAGACCGTTAGTTTGTTACAAATTTAGTTGAAGTCCGGCTAATAAGTTGAGAATAAAACATACTTTCTAAAAGTGACATCATTTTCCCCTTTGTTACTCCTCAAGAGGGGGTCTGTTTTTTTAAAGGTCGGTAGTTATTTGGGAATGACAATAGAGATTTACGAAATGAAGGCAACATTTTGACAGCTTTTTCACGAAAGGACGAATTTGGTCACAGGGCGTTAAACGGGTGGTTTTGGGAAGTCGACCTGAAATTGGTCACTTTTGAAATAAACTGTTCGCCTTTTTAAAGTACATGCTGACTACTTTCTGATACAGATAGTAAGCTGGGATCTCAATTCTAAAATAAACCAATTACAGAATAATGGAAAATTAATTGCGGAGTAAAAAACGACCTTAGAAATGTTGCCTATTCGTGAAAACTCATAATCCCATCTTCCTCTTTGGCGCTGTTTTTCTAATATTCACACCCACAATTTGTCCCTTCGTGAAAACTCAATTTGTCAATATCCATAGCACATTAACTTCATCTGTTCATGAGAACTCAAGTTCTAATGTGCATTTGTTTTGAAGAGGCAGTTCCTCATTATCCATGACGTACGAAATTCGTCACTTCTTAAAAACACAAAAGCCCTTTAGCCGTGTTTTGCCCATGTTGGAGTAATTTTATCTCTTCTTTGAATAATAAGACTTGAAGGTTTTCATAGTGAAAGAAACTAGAAGAGTGAAATGATTGCGGTTGCACCATGCATCAATCTCTTTCTCGAGTATGTGTGGTTCTGAGAAGAACCGGGAATAACTCGACGTTTCGAACAGTGTACTCTGTCCGTCTTCAGGAAACTGCAGGATTCTGACTGGGTGTGGAGCTTGTATGGTGTAGAGAGGGATCCAGATGTAGGGATTAGCTTGGTGAAGCGTTGAGCTAATCCTTCTCTTCTCTACACCTACAAGTTATTCCCCGGTTCTTCTCAGAACCACACCTACGCATGAAAGAGATTGATACATGGTGCAACCGCAATCATTTTACTCTTCCATCTTCGATTAACTTTATAATCAGAATACTCAGCTCAGCAGATAGAGGCATTAAAAATACCATCCCGTGCAATCTTCCCCCGAGCATTTATGCTCGTATTTGACTCTCCATTAGAATCAAAAGGTGCCACTCAATGATTCAATGATATGGGCAATGTAAAAACAATTCTCAAGGTCTTACGACAGTCTCGTACTGAAGGCCCTTGACTTTAATCCTGGTTTACTTGGAAGGTCGATGAGATGAAATTGTTACAGACATATTTTATGCAGCTTAATACCCTTCTTCAATGTAGGGAACTACTTCGACATTCGTTTGTGTAACGAACTGAAAAGGGCACATTTCAAGACATTTAAATGCAAACGCTTCTTTACCAAACAAGAAGCACTGTCTCGGCTAAATTTGAAGGGTTTTCTGGCCAAATTGTGAACCTGAATTTGTACCTTGAAAGATTTTTAAAGAAATGGTTGTTCACTGGCCCATTGAAATATACTCAGACAAAGAATACGGAATTATGAGAAGCGAAAATTCCAGCTGTTTTATGCACAAATCAATGTATATTTGAGCTTTTCTCCCTGGAATGTCATAAATTTTTTGAAGTGCTCTTCAACAAAAAATGCACTGGATAATTTTAACAATAAAAAAGGAAAACAACGCTTCTTGAAACACATAAGTTCATTTCCAAGACTGCAGTATTAAAAAACATGCATGCATAGACCCTTTGGGTCATATGTAAAAGTACAGCGTTCTAATTGCAAATTGGTACCCAAACCTCCACCTAAAGTCCTCAAAGGAATATTATATTCTTGCACACCTACCTTCGCCACTTTGGTGTCCTTCCTCTTGAAATACTAATTTTATTGAAGCGACCCTGCTGTGTATTTGGATCCATGGAGCAAGATTTACAGACACACCAAAGTACACTGACAGTTAACTGACGAGCGATCCAGTTTGTTCACTTTTAGAGTTTTGTCATAGCCAACACGTCTAAGTCCCCTTTTATAAGCTGGTTCTGGACCATTCTCCACGCCTCACTGCTCTCATAGAAATTCGGGGTCACAGGATTTGCACCAAACGGTGCAGCGTGTGTCTTACTACGATTCCAAAATTTTGGATGACAAAAACTGGAGCAATCCATTAGTTTCATCAGGTAAACACTTTGTCAGTAGCTTTCATTTTTTATTAATTGACATCGATAACCCTAAATGTTCACACTTGTAATTTCACGAGAAAAGATTTGAATACATGAAAAGTGACAAGATATTAGTCAGGATAATCAGTGAGTTTAACGAACCGAGTTAACGAAAACACATTCATTTAAGGCCCGCTTCAAACGTCGAACTTCTGCCATGTCTAATTAAAAATTAGACGTGTGAGGCAACTGCCTGCTTTCTGCCGAAAGTTCCACAGGTCTTGCAGCTTTTAACGGCAGAAGAGCGGTACGGATTCAAACGTCGAATTTCTGCCGTGTCTAAAATTCAATTTAAACGACCCAACTCGGAACATCATCAGGCCATTTTAAAGTGCCCATGCGCCCACAACAGCTGTTTTCGTTTCGGTGTTAAAACAAGATGGAGGTGCACCAACGTCTGTCATTTCTGCAACAATATAATTGTAGTCACCTCTGGCCAGTCTGTAATGACAAAATCCTAACCTGTGCCTTGGAAATATGGGGATTTCCGTCACTGTGTTCCGCCCCAAATCATGTTTTATGTGTGACAGGATGAATTCAAAGGTTCCTTTTAAAACACGAAATGCTCTTCTGAATCTTTAGTCAAAGTTCGTATTTAGCATCAATTCCAGCAAACCTGTATTCTTGACCAACCGTCGACAAGACCGGGTCTTGTTACATTTTCCCTGGAAAAGAGGAGTAAGCAGGACAAGTGAACATACGATTACAACTCTCCTTGTTGCAATAACATTGAGTAGTACTAGTAGTCTTCTTTTCGCAATGAGAATATGCCGCACTATCATTCTTTCTCGGTGTGCCATGTTGTAATTTTGCATTAAGGTCAACATAAAACCGGCGTTTGAGGCAACTTTCGAACTTCTGCCGCTTTTATGTCGATTACAATTGAATTCGACACGGCAGAAGTTCGACGTTTGAATGAAGCAGGTTTAATTGCTCTTGACTATTATACCAAACAACTCTCGTTTTGCACGAAGCATTTCTGCCCTTCTAACAAACTATATACAATTCTGGCTTAGGGACAACGTCTCCCGTTCTTTCTTTATACGTTGACATAAGTCTAAACTACATTTTATAGATCTTTTTTACCCAAGTGACTGATTTGCGCTAAATGTAAACAATACCACCACATGTGGGCCGCCTTGGCCACAGTGATCGCATAATATTCCTGCGGGCAGCTTCAGCTTCAACCACGTACAAGCGCAAGTGCGAACACTGCATTCTTCACAACTGGGTGCACTCATCACGACACATTCTGGCCTAGTGCGACTGTGACATCACAGGAAAAGGCTCTCTATAGTGTAATTCGACCAGCAAAATTAGAAGCCACTACTACGGTGGAAAAACGCTCGTGAACAGGCAGTACGCGCGCGTTACATGCATCTCCGGCCAACAGGGTGTCGCAATTTGCCAAATGCACGCACGCATCAAGCTGAAGAATGTTCGTGTGAGTGCGGTGCCAGCGCAGTTATGGCGTGTAATCGGATTAGACTATAGACGCCCAGCGCAAAGTCACGTATGGTAGGCCCTTCCACTTCCTTCGTGCGCATGCGCTAAGATTCTGTTGCTTGTTAAAACGGCGACGCCAGCCAGCAAACAACTATACCAAAATCCATGTGCAGAGATCTTCCACACTGTGCAAAAGTTTTCTGAATCTATACCAGGGAATTATGATAAAGCTTTAGATTTCATTTCTAGACGTGTTTCTAGTAATAAATATGAGAGACATTTGGGAGAAAAAGGGGGAAAGATGTTTGTGCACGTTGAAATCCCAATCGTCAAAAAGAGTATTTTAAACTCGAAAATTTGAAATGTTCTCCAGTTTTTTTCACACATTTATGCTGCATATCTCAATAATTGAAAAAGTGTTTGAAGAAGGTTTATACCATGTTATGTTAAGCTACTGCGAATTGTCCTTTGTCAATTTGATCAATTTCAATTTTGGCATTCTGTCGACCGGTCAGCCATGATTTATGTATGCAAATGTGCACGTTCATGTACCTGTATATGTACATGTACATGCACATGAAACGTATACATGTACTACTACGGACAAACAATTCTCGTGCGAAATATTCAATATTCAATAACTTGAAAATACTACCAGTGTTTTTATCGGTAGTATTAATGCACACAGCACTTTATTTCGTTTGTTTGGATAAACTGGAGAAGTTGTTTTAAATGGCAAAGACTGTGGATGTATCGTCTTTCAAATCTGTTTCAGAATTTGTTTGGGGAACTGGGTTCACATAATACGGTGGTTTAATGCTGCTAATCATTTTTTAGTTATCAGGTTATCTCCATGAACTTTGTTTGTATTTTGTGACAATAAATTGCGGTCTCCATCCCTGGAAAGAAGTGTTGGAACGACGCCGACGTCGCTTGCCTCATAGTGATCGAATGTGCATGCGCAAACTTTCAACTAAATAGTGCACCAGGGCATGGAAGAGAACATACGTGACTCGCGCGCCAACACCCAATCAGGAAACGGGCTGAGTAAACATGAACAGTACTCTGAATCTATTCGCAGGTCTTGTATGTTCATGCCCCTCACTTTGTTGGTGCGCATGCGTATTGAATCCAACAACAGCCAGAAGCCAGTGAAATGGGTGGATCCCAAAAGTAATTGATTGACGTCAAGCTCAGATATAGTTGTTTTCCCCTCATTTCCATACCGATACTCAAAGTCCCTTTTGCTAACTTGCACATTTTTGCCCCGTCTTACATACCTCCAAAGTAAGAGAGTCAGAAGTTGGAAGGGAAGCCAACAATTTAGAGGGGATTTTTTTCAGGTTTGCCGGGTTTTCTGTGACATTTCTCTTTTTATGAATGCTGAAGATTATCCGGATACAAACGTTCTAATGAGAAAATATCATGCAAGAAGGAAACCGTATGAATGAAAACTGAAAGTTTTTGTTTGTGCCTTTTAGTCGTTTTTGACGTTATTATAAGTATTAGTGCAATGCAGTAAAAGTCAACTCGTACTGAAACCCAGTCTTATCTGTGTGTGTCTGTACGTGTATACCACGCCCAAAATCTGGACATTTCATTTTTGACCGCTGTCGCACTCGGGGCGGAAATCTGAATCCGCACGAAAAACGAAGCGCGTTTCAGACTAATGGCTCTCGATCTTGAAGAAATGAACTGATAGATACAAACGATTCATCGATCTTCCAAACAGTATCACCGATGATCTAAGGGGAATTTGACAAAAGTGTGCGGGAAATGGCGAAAATGGGTCCCAATGAAAAACGAAGCAACTTTAAGAAAAACAGTTTTCTTCCTAGAAATAATACACGTTTTGGTTCATGAGCGTTATTAGTCTTTCATGTGGCATCAAAGTTACTTGAAGGTAAACCTGGCTAAATTGTGGAAATGAGACATAAACTAGGTGGAAAAAAGAAATCAACCTTTTTAGTAAAACTGATATTTTCTTCTTCTTTTATCATTTTCCAGAGATCTTCCTTACAAGAAGCTATATTTCATATAACCATTTGATATATTCTTGGCAATTTATTCAGACATGAGGTCTTCAATGGAAATGGCAGTACAAATCCCTCCCATGGGTCACCACCGACATGTGTCGTCTACTAGAATAAATTTTCCGCCATGGGCATGCAGAGCCTCGATCTGGTAGCTTGTAGAGTCGCTTCAGAATTGTGTCAACGCAGCTTTTTCAACTATTGTCCAATCGCGTGGTATAAGAGCAACCTCATTCTCATGGGTACGATCGTACCGCGCCGTGTTGGTTCTTACCATGCCTTGCGCGATGTAAGTAGTAAAGGAACGCGCACGCAGCCCATGGAGTGGAGGTTGGGTATAAGAACTGAAGCAGCACTCCCAGAATTACCATGCAACCTACGCGGGAGTCACTGAATCGGCAAGTGAAAAGTCGAGGCTCTGCATGCCTATGGCGGCAGCGTGCAAAGAGCGAATGGGAACCGAACATACGGTACGTGAGGTAGCTTTGGTCAAGGCGTTCGTCATTAGCCGCACCGTACACGCTAGCTACCGATAGCTAAGCAGCAACTTTACTGGTCCTGATTCAACTGACTTAATACATGTCACGCTGGCTGCGTGAGGCCGCTGTGAGACTTGATCTTCCACTGCGTGCGAACGCACAATGTACATGTACATAGCAAATATACAAGAACTTGCCGATGTGGTGTGGCGGCAAATGATGAACGCCTTCACCAAGGCTAATTCGCCGGCGGGGAACCGGCAGAGTACAGCAACTCGCCGTCGGCATTGTTTCAAATCATGTTCGTTACAGTACTTTTACAAAAGCAAAGCTTAAAGGGTGATAACCTTCATTTTCATAGTGTCGAGCATCTTATTACAATTTCATTTAGCGATCAAAATAAGGTAGGCTATATGCGTCTACATACTTAATAAGAGTCATCCCGTCCAGGGTAATTACTTTGCGACGACGTTTTCCCCACACAGTTTCACTTCCTTCCATAAGCATCTCCCGCAGTGGCGTAAATTTGTGCCAAAAAGTGGGGGGACGGGGTGTGGAGAAAAGCAGGGGAAGGGGTGACACACAATGACTCTATAGACATACAGATGTCGATGTTCGTGATATTGATGTATATCTGTAATGTGTATTCAAAATGGAATATTCATGGCTTTTAAAAATTGTTTTCCCTTTTTTTAGTGATATTGAATGCATCTGAGTCTTTGGAAGTCCGAAAAAATCTTCACAATCCACTTTATAGTTTTGCTCACCAAAAAAGTGGGGGGATGAATCTATACCACACCCACCCACCCCCCTCCCCCCAAAAAACGAACAAACTGGGAGGGTATATACTCTCCCCTGTGTTCCCAACCGGGATTTACGTCCATGATCTACCTGTATTAACTAGGGTCCACAGATTATATTGTCCAAGTCACATGGGTGATTGAGCTATCACGAAAACATTCTAGAATCTTACACCTCTTCGTCGCCCTGTATTTGTCACGAAGGCATGTGGTAAACTTCTGCGCTATGCCTATGTCTGCTCATGATGTAGGCGAGTCTCACTGTGTGACAATCTTTCCCGAAATAATTATCATAAAGCTTCAGAAACACTCACGATGCCAGTGTTCCATCTATGTTTGTAAGTTAATATGCGTGTATATTCATATGTTCTTGAAAAAATCACATTTCTTAATAAATGTTCAGAAAAATATGTTCTCGAGAAATTAATGTGTGTCACTAATGTGTGGAATATGCCTTCAGGATCAACACGTACCTCCGGCAATTCAACAGGGAGCGTTCACGTATGTCTATCTTCTGTGGTAAGTATGGCAGTTTTCTCACAATTTGCCCTTGTTTCATTACAAAATGGATCAATAAGTTCAATAAAATCCTAGAATAAAGCCATTTCTTCTGAAGGAAACTATGGAACATTACATCGCAAAATAATCCGATATCTTTTTAAAAATAGATCGCAAACTACCAAAAACGTGTGCCATTTTATGAAACGATACAAGGTCAATTGCTCACTGTTTGTGGAATTGACCTCTGTAAAGACCAGGTAGAACTATTGAAAGTAATCATAGCTATCAAACTCTGGAAAAGACCTTGATACAATTTAAAATAATAACAGGCCGACTTTTCAAGGTAAACTGTCCTCATTTGAAAGATTTGGACCAAACAGACGTACCTTTTATTTCATCACCCTCCTGAACCTGTGGACAAAAGGCGCCACCATTCATGATGGTCAGGTCAGTTTTGGCTTACTGAACCGAATAGAAAACACGCTTCCTTTGTTAAACCTATTTGTAAGTGTCGGTATGGGTTAAAAGTAGAATAGCTCTTATCCATATCCTTCAACCTTTAGACGGACCAATGACAACTATGGCTCAAAACAAGACAAACAAAACCATACATAATAAGCAGAAATAATCATATTAGAAATTGTTTCAAAACTTATAAACATCAAATGATTACTTTAACAGACTGAGATTCAAAAAAGGACGAAAAAGGGAGAGTAACATTCAAGCAGAAGAATCATTAAGCTTTTATTGTACGTAAACAACGTGCTGTAAATTACGAAACAAATTACAATTTAGAAATATAAAAAGTTGTGTTTGGTGATAAATATGAAAAATCTACATTTTTGCATCACTTGGTAAACATGGGGATAAAATAATATCGAGAGGTCTATTTAGTCTGAAATATGTTTTACAACTAGAAAAACTGCCTCATATAATGAGCTTGGATTTGAGTGGTAGATGAACTTTCTGACAGTGGGTTCGCTAGCGCACGTTTGCTTTGCTTTGGGTAATAGATGACGCTTCTGACAGTGGGTTTGCTAGCTCAGGTTGCTAATCCCACGGTGCAGTCACTAGAATTGGCCAAAGTTGACTGATGCAGCAAACCTTGAGAGCCAAATTAGACAAATATAAAATGAATTATAATTTCTGGAAATTTGGACATTGTGGATTTGGTCCGGGACGGCTGTAGCAGGAATCATATGCTGAGTCAGCACATTTGGTTATTTGTTTTGTTGAGCAATGTGTGGGATTAGATGAGTTAACAGCCTATTTCAGAAGCACAAGGTCAACGTTTTCAGTATAAAGGGATTTTACATTGCACGAAACAAAACACGGCCTTTGCTTTCTCCCAGAGCGCACGAGGTCAAAAGAAATTAACAGGCTCCCTTACGACCATGGCCAATTACATATTTCTGTACTTCAGGGTACTATACACCACTTGTACTGTGCTGAATCGCAGGCTAATGTAGGCTGAATCGCGGGCTACCCTCGCATACATGTGAAGCGAGACAAGAGACGAAGAGCACCCCCCCTCAACACACACACACACCTTTGTGTTGGTTATTGTTTATTCGGAACCTCGGGAAATCTTTTCAGATATGTAGGGGGATGTGTCAGGTAACAATAGTCTAGAGTGTGTATAGGGATTGGACATGCAGGGGGTATACCCCTCTGTCCCATATCTTGCGGGGTGTATATTGGCATTGGTTATTTTTGAGATGTTAGATGACGTTGAAATTTGTGCCCCTGTACATTTTAAAAGGCCACACAAGCTTTTGGCCTCCTCTTGCCATTTATGCGCATCGCACATCAATTAAAATTTATTAGTGAACTAATTAGAATAGGCTTAAGTATTAGTAATTTATTTTTGCTTATAATAGAGTCACAGCTTGGTTATAAGAAGTAACCGAATGTGGTCATCCGTTGGTTTGTCTTCACACAGTTGTTTGGTCGGATTTAGTCAATGTGTCAATGAGCACAGAAGCCAAAAGGAGTGAATTAGCATAACTCGCACTGTAACGTCATGCAGTCCAACCTACATGGATATTCTTTAGCCGACTCGATCACGACCAAACGGGCATGTTTTTCAGGCAGTGCTGTATGACTGGAGTCCAGGACGCGGACTCGAGTCAGTTTTTCCACTACTCGGACTCGACTCAAGTCACAGTGGATAATGATTCGGACTCGACCACGATGACTCGGACTTGAGCTGGTGACTGGAGTCATGTATTTTCATGAAACATAATATGTACCGTATACGCCGTCAACAAATTATTTGTTACCACCAGTGCTATCACTGCTTTGTATATGTGGAGCGTCGTCGCGTTGCACGTTTTCCTTTTCGCCCATTTTTGCACGGTTAACTGGGTCGACCAGACGTGTCATATTCCGTATCCACAAACTGTACGGCGGTAATGAGACTGTGCGTTGGGCGCACATTTGTTATTTGCACGCGAGTACGCACTGATGTTCCCAAACAATCGTGGACGTTAAACAAAAGAATTAATGACCGTCCGCGATTCCCGGCACGTCCACGATTGCCAACTGTGTACAAAACATGATAGAGGTCTTCCAAAAAAGTTAAAGTATGAACAAAAGAGGACAATAGGAACGTCTGTGATTGCCCAAAAAACACGTTTACATGGGCGTACATATTCCGCCTCATGGTATCCATAACCAGTTACGAGAATGAATACTTTTGGCGAAATGGCCAGGCTCGTGTGCATATAATTAAACGCTTGGCCTACGCTGGGCATGACTGTAAAAGATTTTTAAACCCTCATCTTTGGCTCACGCATTCTCCCAAGTCCGTCTTAAATGTACTTTAAAACCGGCCCAGCACTTCATTCCCTAAATAAAGAAATAAACGAAGATACTGGAATTTAAAGTTCAAACGGTGGATGATTTGCTTAAGCAAAAAAGTCCTATAGCTTTTTCAATGAATGTAATTAATCAGCATAGACGAAACTGGTAGCCCACAACGGACTTACAACTTTGATCATGGATTTCCTCTATGGTTTGATACACTTAGAATAATTGGCTGAACAATTTGATTCATGACTTGTGACTCGTAACTCAGACTCGAGATTTGTGACTCGAGGCTTGAGACTCGGGACTCGAACTCGGACTCGACATTGATGACTCGATTAGAACACTGTTTTCAGGTATTCTAATGAGAGCACCAAGATTTTCACAATAATACTTCTCAGCATTGCTCAATTGATCGCAGCTCTTCGGACCCCTTGGCATAGAGGCAGCTATTTAGTCGTGATGTGATGCGGTCTGATACGGTGTGGTTGTCACAAACGGAAGTGATTTTAGCCCACACCTTGCGTGTCAAAACCAGAAAACAAAAAGCATGCTGTTTAAAAACTCAACAAAATAAGGCCAAGCAGTGGAAATGCATGCAGTATAGATTGATTTAACTTACAGAGAGCTCGAGTGTGCCATACCATAGAGCCCCTGGTCCAGGTCAATTTGAGGAAGTAGTAGCACAGTTTTAGCTATATATTGACTCATATAATGGTGGGTGCGCTTGACAGTGTGCTTGGCCGGTAACTTGAGGTGGTCCTCAGGAAGTCTCGGCCTTCAGTGCTGTCTCGGCTAGCATCAGGTCACGTCACTGTACTCGAAGCAGGTCAAGCACTCCCCGCCGTGTCAATGTGGCACTCAGTGAATCCTGGCAATCTAAGCCCTATAATAGGTCTACTTCACAGAGGGAAACTAAACAAAAGAAATACCAAGGAGCTTAAATGCAACATATGTGAAGAAATTATGCAGATGCTAGATTTGCTATTCAAATTACATTCTTTCTACACTGACTAGCTGCATGCCAACAAGAACTACAAGTTAAAAATTAAAGTCTTACACAATAAAGAAAAAGCTTAAATAAAACAACTCAGAGTAGTAGGGGCCATTGACAGTGATCTGATGCGATCGCAAACGCACTCCTTTTCACAGTGCAAGTGAAAAAGAGGCTGGGAATCATGCATGAAAACAGTATGCAGGTGTCGAGAACGTCAAAATGAAAAACGTCGGAAGTGTTGCGACAACCTGTCCACTGGTAACGGGTTGAAACCCGACACCGTAGTTCCACACAGTAAAAAAAAAACTTATTCCTTGTTTGATTTTCGACATTGAATGTTGAACCACAGAGGAAGGACTCAGAAGGAGTTACAACTGGCGCATCGAAGTGCTCAGTGATCATCGCCGCCCATACAGACGAATAATAGAGCCTGACAGTTTATCCCTAATGGTGCGCTTCTGGAACCCTTAGATAGGAAAAATAACGAGCAAAGATTTTAAAATTTGTAATATTTTTCGTTGTTACTTCTTAAAAAATCCAACTCGGAAAAGGGGCTTTTGGAAAATATTTGCTAGTGTATCAATTTATAGAAACTGAAAAATCACCTGACCTGAAAGAGAAATATCCTGCCTAAAGGTTTCCCATCACTCCCGAGAATCTAAAATACGTGAAGAACAGTGCAATGCAGCAGTTTCGTGCACAGTTTGAAATTTTACGGTGGTCCGTCGGTAAAAACCGAAATAAAAACAGATCCAAATATTTTACTCAGGCTTACAATTTATAAGTAGTAAACCTATAGCAATATTCTACTTCAATTACGAAAGATTCTAATCATTTATCTAACCTTTGCTGACAACTATGTGATGTCAACTCAACGGAATCTGGGAACCCAATGACTGCAAGTAGGTAAATCTTTGCAACGTTGTACAAATCTCGTTTTCAAGTAAGCACGGGCAGTGAAAACAAACATGCATGAACATGGAGACCTAGGTAAGATATCGCCGAAAGTGAAAGGTCGTTAATAAAAATTAGTTTTTTACCCATCTCCAGGTGACTTTTCCTAAATATTACTGGAGGAAGATAAAGTTAAAATTCCAACATAAGCCATTCATGGGATGGTTTGAGTTTGGATTCATTCTTTCAAAATCAACGAACGTGATAGGACGGCCTAACGTAAAATCCCAGTAGGAGGACCGCGCGAGGGTTCCTGAAACTCGCTGCCTGACCTTTCACTTTCAGGCTCAATAGTAAAACATTTGAAAAATGCCTGATTACTGCCTGCAGCTTAGCCGTACAAGTGGGCCTGGTAATATCCTAGCAATTGCTTGGTGGTTTCTTTGCAATTTACTACAACTTATCGCAGTGACCAGGAAATAGAAAGGAAAATAACTATCATTAGATTTACTTTTGTCGCCGTGAATAATTGCTATAAAATGTTGATGTCATTTTCCATATTCCATGTAATGTTTGTAATTTTATTTTGTCACGCCAAAACATCAGTTTCAAAGTCTTTGTACGAATTTGGTTGAGACTGGTCAACAACTGGTGTCCATTACAGGACCGTTAAGTTCACAAAAACAACAAAATGCGCTGTTTCATCACATTTGGAAAGTACAGATTTGTGGAATTTCAAATGCATAAATTACGCTGTTTACAGTGCATTTGGAAAGTATAGATTTGTCGTTCCGAATCCACGCTTTTGTTTACAAATAAAAAAGTTCCACTGTTCTAACAATATTTTGACATCATTGCAATGGCTTAAGAATAAGTAACCCTTTGACATTCGGCAACCGCTCAGGATGCATATGATGGAGTGCAAAACGGACAAAAAACAAACTGCACCACCTACATTTCAGGGCTTGTTAGCCCCGAAAACCCCATGCCCCCAGTTGCAAGGAGTCGTTGCTAATTGAGAACAATGATATCAGGTTCAATGGAATCTCCATACTCTACTGGACAACTAAGGGAGCTGATACTGTGGTGTCATCTAGGAAAGACATTGTTCAGTGTTTACGTATTTGCGATTGCTCAACTGCTTGCTTATTTCTATGGACATGAATCATCCAAACAAATAAGGAAAAACAAGGAAATGAACTCCAATTAACTCGACCAAAATACAGGAATTTTTTATGTACAGACCAATGTAACATGGAGACTTCTTCCAAGGATGACATCACAGTTTTGCTCGTGAACATGGAAATCTCAATAGCTTTAAAACGAAAAATCATTTTAATTAATTAGGGAAACAACTCTTGACAATAAGCATAACTGAGACACAAAGGTGTAGGTTGAATGTATGTATTTAGCCAAACTAATTTAACTACCCTTAAACGGATGTAGGATGTAAAACGAAACATACTATCTAACTACGGTTGGCTAAAGAACAAAAACTGTGTTTCCTCGAAACTCAAAACCTGCAGAATTCTGAATACACACCTTTTAAAGATTAATCGAGGCTTTTAGTTACTTTTTTTCAAGTAAGATATTCAAGGACTACTCCACAGTCCCATTTTAATTAATTTGCCAATGGTTTAACCTACCTACCATGCAAGCAATACATGTATCAATCAATAAACTCTGATTAAATGTCCTCAAACGTACTTATGCATTCGTAAACTATACTACATTGCCGATATTGTTAATGATTAATGTACAATTATCGTGGAAATCACTCAGAAGCGTCGGTGCATGGAATGAATTAGCCACCTGATGGTAACCTGAGGTACATGGCGCCAGTCCAGTCACGGGCGTATCCGGGGGGAAAGGGGCACGTGCCCCCCATTCCCGGTGCCCCCCCCTGGAAAAAACGGATGAATGGATATTGAACAAGGCTAGCAAAGGCTTGCCCCAAAACCACACCACTAAAAGCTGGTGCCCCTCCCTCAAGATGCTGGTGCCCCCCTTGTGGCCCTACTAATAAAATTCTAGCTACGCCAGTGCGCCAGTCATCAGTAAAAACAGCAGCAAGTTCTTGAGCTGATCTAAGCACCACTGTACGTGACCGGATGCGGCGATCAAGTATATCCCATACGAGTTTGAGTACCAAGTACAAGTACTACAAGACACTGATACTCAATGGGGCTGAGGTCTTTACTGGAGGAAGGCTATGGTACGAGTTCAATTTGATTGTCGTCAAGATACTTTGTAACCACTCTAGCGGCATGACGTCGCGCATTGTCATGTTGAAACAGGGTTATATTTGGGTGTCCATTCAGAAATGGCCTCACTACTGGCTCTAACACTTCATCCCAGCAGGTCAGTATATAAGGCCATTTGCTGTGTTACCAGTCCAGACGAGGATGCTGCCCCCCCATCTGTCGTGATCTACGACATAACAGTCAAAGAATCGCTCACAACGACAAAGTTAAACTCGAACGCTTCCGTCATAATAGCTTGTACGGAAACTTGATTCATTGGAGAATCTGCCTCCAGCAGAAGCACCCCTTCAGTGGTTGGAAAGAGCCATTTTAGTCGGGAGTGTTCATTTTGTTGGTAACAATGCTACTGTAACGCGTGCATTTCATAGTCGTTGGTGAACTAGTGAGGTTCATTTCGGTCAAACTGACTCAATCGTGACATTCTCGTATTTAGTCCGATATATCGGTTTTGGTCTCCATGAACCATTAGCCATCACAAGAACATCTCAAATGCTATGCAGCATAGCAAACATCCATGTTGGTATTACAGCTATTTAAAATTGATCACCACAGCATGAGATATACACTCTTAAAAAGTATTTTATCAACTTGCGTTATTTTTTGGCTTGAAACATGGGTGTAAATCCCGGGGGTGGAGGATGTAACGTTTTAGTGTTGAGTAGAAAATAAAGGGGATTTATGGAGGCGAAAAGTGGCCATCTGCTTTTCTGCTATCAGAATGGTAGAAAAGTAGATTTCATGTTCTGGTAACTTGCAATTTCGACTTTTCGTCTTCCATAGGGGGTTGTGAAGACTTTTTTCCGACTCCAATTGCTACAAATATCCCTCAAAGAGGGAAAACAATGAAAGCACCACAAACATGGCATATGTAAGATTTTGCAGTGAATGTCCATTTTGATCATAGGCTAGACATAGCCCCCTACATACCGTCATTTGATGTCCCCTTGCTTTTCAAATTTCCTGGCCCAGCAAGTCATCCCCCATCCCCATTCGTCACCCCATCCCCTAATTTCTGGCACAATTTTACGTACAAATTCACTATTGGCTTACAACATGCTAGAGTAGCAAAGAATGGATAAAAGTATGAAATATCTCCAAGTCCCCCATTGGCAAAGGCCTTTGACCCATTAGCATACATTCTTGCCAGTAACCTGATATCGGAAAATACTATGCACTTTAAAAGTTCTCCTTATGAAATATGAAGCCGAACTTCTGGCAGTGTTTATTGATGATCCTTCCCAAAGCCGGCGAACCGCAGAAGAACACCGACACTCTTCCCTTACCCTCCTCTTGAATTTCCTTGAAGAGCTGGAATATAAAACCAGATAACGAAAACACGTTTTCTAAATATTCCACGTTAAAGTATGGATATTAATTCTTATATTTGCCTACATTATTATTTACGATCCATAAAATATTTCGAGATTCAAAGTCAAAGGCGCGAAATTTTGTGCCGTAAAAGAATGACACATGGATTAGTCAGTTATGTTACCCAATGAGTTCCAAGTTTATAATATAATTAACTCTTGTAATTTTACGCCATGCTGGGATGTTAGAAAGTTACCGTAGCAGTGGAACACTGCGCACATTTGCCATCCAAACTTGATTTCCAACCCTTGCTCAATTCAAAATAAATCCCAACTCACCCCACCCGGCCAAAAACACGTTCCTAAAAGGGATGCTCAAATACAGTTACGAAAGTACTAAAGCAGTAAAATGCATGTACAAACCAAATTCTGGTTAAGGAAGTCGTATCAAAAATCACAAAGCAACAACAACAACAACAACAAAAAGGCCATTTTGTTTCTCGGCACCAGTGCTTGCTGAAAAAAGATACTCCGACATCATATTGGTTTCTGATTTTACTTTGAAAAGAGAGTAATTTGTACACTTCATTTGTTGTTCTAACTTTGTTCTTTTGTCACCTTATTCCAGTCTGGTCTTCCTGCCTGCAGCTGAGTTCGTAGTCCAGTCAACATGTCCCTGTTTTCCTGCTTATGGACTAAGTCTAGTGCCATCTGGAGGCCAACATTCTTCATGTCGAAGCGCTGAATCCCTGTCATGAATAGATGGATATCCAAGAAACGATCCAACGAGTACTGACTCTGCCCTTGCTCCAGATTCAACAGCATGTCTACGAACCACTCAAAGGCCGTGTGGTTTCGATTCAACCAAATAAAATCAACCTGTAACAAAAACCTTGCATTAAAAATGATTCAAACAAATACCCATTGCTTTAATCAAATGTAAAGGTCCACCAAAAGGAGTTTGCCAACGATGCGGTATGAATAGGCCATGGAGGAACTACGCTATTATACACTACTGCTTGATGATGTATCGCACGATGTTGATCGCGAGTGCATGCACACGTAACGGCGGCTGCTACCCACACCAAAGCAAACTGACCCCCGCACGTTTTACTGTTTAAAAACATTTTCAGCTTGTACATGTACACAGGACTACCTCTTTTGTCTGGTTCACAGATGTAAATGTGTACCACAGAAACGACGTCATCTGAAAAAGAGTGCCCGACTAAATGTATGGGGAACTGGGGGTCTCCTTTACTGTACACATTACTCAACCGTACCCCATCAAAAACACGTTAAAATTACGCGGTAGCAGGATAACAGTCAATTAAGCAAGTTTGGCAGCTTTTGGACATCGTTTTATACCAAAAAACCAAGGTCTACGGCGACGCACGCTGACCAGAAACCGGAGACATTTTTGCGGCCTAATGTGGACGGATCTACTACTGTAAGAGTTTTTTCAAAGAGATCACATGGCTTTCGAGTCCAGATGGCCGACTCATAAATAAGGTAAATGATGGCTCCTACCTTCTTGATCCTAAGAGCCTGTTTCTCTCGCTCTTCGTCCACCCAGGTGTGTTGACAGTTAGGGCAAGTCGTGACAATACTCCGATGTCTGCACATGATAGACTGCATGATGGAAGCAAACGGAGTGACACCGATACCAGCCCCGATCAACACGGCGTGCTCAGACTCAAAGACGCTGGTGCTTGGTGTCCCGTAGGGGCCTTGAATGTGGACCTAAAAAGAACCCCAACCAGTGCCTCTCAATCGACCTAGAATACACTCACTGACTAATGTTTGAAAAATCTTTCCAAATACACAGCAAATACCCTTATTCAATTTGCATGCGCCTAACATCTAGGAAATGCCTGAAAAATCATTTGAAATACAAGAAAATACCCTAACTTTCTCACGTTCGTCTCTGACTTACTTGTATCTTGTTGTTAGTATTCATATCAAAGAGGATCTGTGGCCTGGGAGGTGCTTTTGAGTGTTTTCGACTGTAGTATTCAGTGTTTGAAGTCATCATGTTACGACTGGTCTGTTTCACCAAGGCATTTGGCTTGCAGACAGCCTGTTCCCTCTTATTTGATGCTTCTTCAGATGACGTTGTCGCTTCACAACTGGTCGAGTTTTCGTCATTCTATAATCAAATTAAAAACAGGATGAAGATTTTATGCACAAATTATAACGTTGTATCGGTGACTTTTTTCTCTCGGTAATAATAGCTTGCTTCAGGCAATCTTACTTGGAAAGGTACTGCCCCAACTCGGCAATGACAGAATTGATGTATGTCGTGAGGCGTATCTAGATTGCGTGGACTTAACAATAACCAAGTTGATGATCAGACAACAACTCTATCTTTTCTGTAATTATATTCTTTCAAACAAGATTTGCAATCTAGGGACTACTTAGCAAACGGAATCACACACTACTGAGAACATTTCAGGGCTAAAGAAATGCATGGGATATTATTCGAAAAAACACTGAAAATACCCCCATTTGCATACTTTCGTGTCCAACTTACTTGTAACTTGTTGTTGATATTCATGTCAAATAGGACCTGTGGTCTGAGGTTATCCTTGGAGACTTGGCCACTGAAGTATGCAGTGGGCCCATTTGGAGTCATCATACTCTCACTGGTCTGTTCCACCAAGTTATTTCCCTTACAGACGCCATGTCTCCTGTTTTTTGATGCTGCTGCATCAACTTCGGGAATGGTTGTGGTATCCTCACACTAAACATCAATGGATGAAAATAGTCTTCTTGATACAAGAAATTGACACGTTCTATCAGTGTTGCTAGTCTTAAGTCGCAAGAGTAATAATTAGAGTAAAGTGCTTCGTAAAAGGACTACTTCGGTAACAATAAAAGCTAACGTTTTAAATATCAACTCTGACCTCTTTTCCTGTTTCTTCATCTACTTTTTCAACATCTGCTGACTGGTTTTCGTGTCCTCGGTCTACTTTGATCACGCTTAGTTCCACCAACTCCTCATCAACCTCTGGTATCTTACTGGGAAGCGAGGTCTTCTTTGATTGTACAAAGGTTTGAGGATCAACCTCTGAGTTGAAGCTCACTCTACTGACTTTCATGACAGACGGTGGTTCTACCTCGTCGAGACTCGTGGGGGAGTCGTTGGTAGCGATCCTGACAGCTGTGTCATCAACCCTATCCACAGTAGGCCCTTTGGGATCATCTGACAGTGGTGTACCGTTGGAAGACTTGCGGTCTTCTTTAGGAGTCATCTCGAAGCCAGCGTTGACATGCTGACCGGCATCAGACAGGCTTTTTTCATGATGAAAAGATTTGACTCGCTGGGACTTCTTTTTTGTGGTGGACTGCATGTCATCGAAGAAACGGTAGAGACGCTTGGTCCAGTTACCAGCAGACCGAATATGAAGAGACAGAATGCCTATCAAAATATAATATCATCGCAGATAATAAAGAAACCTTTTCCCCTGGAGAAATACCATATAACATGATACTTAGCAGCAAAGATGAAATCTTTGAACACATATCAGAGTTTCGTCCATTCAGTTCGACTTGACCTCCTCAATTTCGGTTCAACCTGACCCAACTTGATTTATTTTTATTTGTTTCCTGTGCATACATTCCGACGCAATATATTTATGTTAGATTCAACTGTATCAGGCGACTCGATTCCTTTCCCATCAATTCCTCTAAACTCGGCAAAAATAATTCAACTCAATTCCATTTCTTACGCCACTATACACGGTGGATATCGCTACTGACCTGCCTGTTCTGGAGCACTGCTAATGGTAAACGGGTGCCATTCGTTCATTGCTATTTCAGGAATCTTGATAAAAACGTAGTCCCCTGCTTTGTACTTGAAGTGACGCGGCTTGGTCATGACCAAATGTGTTACCTGACAAGAAAATACGCAGGTCGTTCCAAATCCAAATATACGAAATTAGTGCATGTCTTTTAAGTTTACATCTATCTTAATTGGGTGTGCTTTTACTACAAAGTTCAATTATCTGGCATCTTATGACATTTGGAAGGACATGTGAGCGAGTTGTTAAGGTCTGTGGCTCCCAACCACGGGACTGGGGTTAGCATCAAGCTGCTAGTTACATGATGTCACTTTACCCCCTGTGCCGCTCCCCACCCAAAAAGGAAGCGTATCTTTTAGGGTAGATATTGAGTAAAGCCACCTGTAACTGATATGGCAGTATTGGAAATGTCGGATCCTGTATAATTTGGGAAAAATTACTGTCTTTTTAGGTCCGACAAAAATTGTTTTTTAGGTTTGACAGAGGATGTTAGGTTTGGACTTTCCCACGACAGCTTGAAGCACACTTCCTTCCGGCGGCAAAGTCTTGCCCAGGTACAAGCCGTAGGATGTCCGGGTGTCGGGTTCTCTCTCGGAAACCGCGATCACGCTGGTCAACGTGGCCCAAGGAGGGGACCAGATTGGTCAACTCTGAGGTGTCTACGTCTCCCTTTGGAATGTCGTCCACCATGGCACTTTTTAATTGGCTAGTTCCAAATTACCTCATTTGTCTTAATTTTTGGGCCAATCGCAAGAGCTACTAGCACCTGTGCGAACGCGTGATTCGGTAGGACTATTTAACCCCCCTCTTGTGGCTGTGTCTTCAGAGCGTACTAAGACCTAGGTGCGAGTTCTATCCGAAAGTGCCCCCTGCACTTTTTTTGCCGTCCAGTTAGGAAGGAGAGCCGACTCCACAAAAGCGACTTTCTGTCACGTTCCTAACGTTCTCGCATCATTTTGCCGCGTGCTCTGTCGATACAGAGTACGAAGTCCCCAGGTCACGCTTCGGAGAGCCGACCCGGTTCGCCTCTCCACCCAGCCCGCTTTTCACCCCCTTTTCCTGTTTGGGAACGCCCTTGGGAACGCCACGTCACCTACCCGGACTCGCGGAGACTCGCCCCGGCACTGCGGACATTGGCCACCCAACAAGATCAAGTCCTGGAAAGAAGAACCAGCTAAGCCCTTCCCTTTGTTTGACATTGTATCATTTATTATACTTTGTAAACCACACATGACTGTATTTGATATTTTTTTTTCCTTGTGTACGTACTCCAGTGAGTTTCGCCGTATAGTTTTTCCACCCGAAATCTTTCAGACTCTTTCCCAAGTTTGCCAGCAATTGTTGCAGATCCCTTTGTTCACTTTTTTCCTCTCAGTTGAGACTCTTTTTTTTCGGAGCCGTTTCTTTTGTGTGTGTTGGTTCAAATTTGCCCGTTCTTCTTATCTCTTTTCACTGGAGTATTACGCATTGAAAGTTGACATGAATTCTGTAACCGTTTTCCTTGATATCCTTGTATATGAATCACATAAGGTGTGCAAATAACAATACTTGTGCCCAGAATGAAGACCAACTGAACTCCTGCTATCTGCGTGATTTTGTTTTCCTTGTGAGCAAATTTCCGACTTTTTATCGAACCGGCATAGGCCCTCAGACAATACTTGAGGTAAACTTGTGACAGAAATATACTTCAAACGGAGCTGAGATGGTTTAGTCGGATTATTGTTCAGATGCTATGAACTCATCGAGCAGCGATAATGAAGGATACTTTAGATAGTTTCCGCCTTTTGTATCATTTCGGAAACGACAGTAGCATATGGACGACACACACAACATAGCAAATCGCAAAGTGGCACCCTGACACCTAAGTAGGCTACCAAGATCCAAAATAAATAGCAGCGAGTTTCCAGTCTGGACAAACAAACACATAGATACTCACTCCAGAGGGCAGCAGGTTTGCCTCCTTGACGTACGTCTTACCATGGCGAATGCGCCGGATGATTTGAAGGTTACTGAACTTCTCAAGAAGAAAGAGGATGAGTGGACCAACAAACCACGCCCAGAACACTGGACCGTGTAAGATTAGCAGGAACCAGAAGAGAAAGTAGCAGATCTTGTGAGTCCAGTTGAAAATCTGTTGTAATATGCACACCAAAATATGGCTAAAATATAAACACTGTGGAGTCATGTCAACGTCTGATCGGCCTCGTTGTATGAGATGGTGCCAAAGGTAACAAACCCCTTCAGATTTTGAACCAATAATATCATGTTGTTGTCAAGCACAAAAATTACAACGTGCAATTGAAGGATATATTACTTGGTGCTTGTCATGGATGACAATCCAACCCATGGACTGTGGCAAAATCAGTCGTGTTACGTGCATAGGAACTAGACTTACCTCAAAATGACCCGACCGCCTGACACAGCTCAGTGACCCCAAGATGAGAACCAAAAAGACTAAGTCTAGGAGCCAACCCGTGATGAAAGCACTTCCGACAAGCTTGCCAACTCGGAGCCCGACTGGAAGGAGGGTAGGGTCGGTGAATAACAGTTCGACTGCCGTGAAATTCTTGTATGTCTCTAAGATCACTGTCGTACCAAAAATACAACATTGGTTTTAAAGCCTTTTGTTTGAAAGTTTTGAAGAATCTTCTGTTTTCATGAACCCCCCCATCAAAGCTGACTATTCCTTGAAGCAATCTTTCAGAAATTATACCAACACTACATATTACCGGATCATAAAATGTTAAGAATACAGTGATTACCACAAAAGCTTTTTGGGCTTAAATTGATAACATTGGAAACCTTTTTACTATATTAATTAGTCTTTTCCCCTTTCCTGAATAAACTCTGACAGAAGTACAGAAAACAAGCAATATTTGCACTTTAGGATCAGACGTGAGTTGCTCGTTCAACTTTAAAAGTTGTTTCCAAGTTTCTCATTAACATGCTTGCAATGATCGTCCTACCGATGGTGAAAGCCCCATCTCTCTCGTCGCTTTGAACGTCAATGCATGAAAATTATCTCGCTAAACCTGCTCATATACCGCAAAAGATGCTTGTTGGTAGCTGAGGTAGACGTATATTCTCAAATGAATCCTAGTAACATTGCATTACGCTGGATTTGTCGTGGCAGGGAACATACTACAAAGTGTTGAATATCTACAGCATGTTCAACTGTAGCTGCACTAGATTTGTTTTAATAACAACCTTTATACACATTTTTGTATCAGTTAACCTTATTTTTCACTTTTGCTTCACTATTTCAGAGGGTATTTAAATGCCTTATTTATTTTTCTGCTTATGAGTTTTTCCATATTCATGAGCAAACTGTGTCGTCATCTCTGGAAGAATGCTTCAATGTTACATAGGTTTGTACAAAAAGTCCTGCATTTTGGTAGGTTTTGTTCTATTCAGTTTTCTCTTCTTAGCTGATTCATTGTTGTCTATATGCATAGCAACAATCAAGCATCAATCTCTTTCTCTGAAAATGTTTTTAGTTGGTAAATTCTGGACTCACAATTTGAACAGAAAGGCCTATGCACTGAACTTTAATCTTCCCTAGATGACTTCAAAGCAACAGGGCCCTCAGTTGTCCAGGAAGGCTTGGATGATTTTAATCCTTTGAAAAAGTAAACTTTTATCGCATTTAACCAATTAGGAATGTGAAAGAGTTTTCACATACCGATGAAAGTACAAAGTTGAAGAAAAAGTGTGTCTAAGAAACATTCAGTATAGCTGAACGTTATGGGTAGAAGTGTACCAGCATGCCTGGTTCATTGTCTCAGTTCCAAAGTGTAATAGTCGTCAGTACTCACATGCATTGCCGACATGACCCAGGGTGTGTGCGAGTGCTAGGATTGCAGCCAGGTATCCGATAAATTTGTGAAACATAATGTTGTCGTCAAAGGGTAGGATTTGCATCAGCAAGGTCGACGACCTCAGGAAGCTCAAAGTTTTACGAAGCATCATGAGGACGATGATGGCGCAGTTGAAGTTCAAAGCCTGACCACAACCACGAGCTTAATTAGGAACCAACATTTTGAAAAAAAAAACATAATAAACGATACAAATCCAGAATGTCCTTATTGCTGAAATCATTCCTTTAAAGATGATAATTGCTACAGGGATTTCACAAGAAATATTCACAATTGTTCATAAAACCTTGGGATTACATATTTCAAAGGGCTCTATACAGGGTGTTTTTTAAAAAAGGAATCCCAGATAAATATCCTTGTTTCTTTAAGGTGGCTTGCCATTTTTTTCAAAACGAGACCATCAGGTGTTTCGTTATGAAGTCTTCTGTGGTATGACATGAGGGAATCCAAATCTCTGATACCGATTACTGAGCGAGCACGATGTGGATTAAAGGACCAAGCTAGAAATGGCTTTGCGCCAAATAGCTGTTTTGATGTTGAATTCGGAAATGGCTTTGTCAGAAGTATGACTGTTTGCTGGAATCTCCAAAATGCGTGATACCCATTAAAAATGAAAACAAACTAGGGCAGAGGCAAGAATAAGCCCCAAGAACCATTGATTTAATGAGTTTGGTAGTGTATACTTTTGTTTTTTTTCTTTAGAAATGCCTCACGCCGAGAAAACCTGTGATATTGCATGTAGTGCAAAGCCATATGCTAAGTCATGTGACAAAAATGTATTGTGGATGTCTTAATGTCATAAGAAATGGATCATCCTACTGACACAGATTAAATTTACCATTTACGGAAATGATCAGTCACATTCAAAAACAGAATAATTAACCTCAGCCTGTATAAAGCTGGCGTTTTAATTTAAGGCAGCCACGTCATACTATTAATTTGCTTTTGACTCCATAACCCAAGGAAAGTTTTCAAATCTGAAATCATGGACCTACCTTGGTGTGTCGATATAATAAATCAGTGTTATTAAAACTGCAAAACTGTTGACAAAAACTGTGAGCTAGAAACCAAAAGAAGGCCAATCAAAAGGTCACATTATAACAGAGCCTACCAATTAGGAAAGACCAGTTAGCATCAGGGTTAAATGAATGGCGGTAGGCAGCCTCTGCAAAGACCACACCAGTCACGAGGATTATGATCAGAAGTAGTGCGATTCGTTGGATATTATTCCGCAAGTAGTTCACCCGTAACCAGGGTATACCTCTGCAACCTCGTCTCTTGGGTCTAGTGTCTTTAAGCCAAGCTGCTGCACTATATCATAGTATGAACAATAAGATAAATATGCAGTGTGAGATGACAATACAATAATTAGGGATGTTCGGTGTATACAGCTTATAAGTCTGTGGAAAGTGCTATGATCCTACCCGATTGAAAAATTTTCCAGCAGATCTGGGTACCGCTTAAGTGCTGTCATGAACTCATCAAATGATATGGAGCCATCACTGTTTTGGTCTGCGGTGTTAAACAGCGTTTCCGTTAGATGATCTACTTTCTGATCACTGAGGTCCAACGAACTCTCCTCCACTCCCGTCTTCAGCAGAGCTCGCAACTCGTCTTTCTCGATGTTTCCGCTTTCTAGGGGACACAAGAAGAATTCACGTTTTTATTTTTGGCCATTTGTGCCTCCCAGCAGCATTGTACTCTTGACTCGTGAACGTCAATTTTTGTACTAGAGGTGATGGAAAGTTTCCTTTTCAGAAAATCGGGAGCATAGGGCAGTGATCATGGAACATTACATTTCCCTAATTTTTGTTACGACATATCATTAAATTGGGCAAGATGTAGCCATGTTCGCACACACTGAAGTTCATCTCCAGCATCTGGTGAACTGCTTCTGCTAATATATTGATTTCAGACTCATTATCAGCTTAAATAAAACTACAATGACACAATGACTTGACAATCCCCTTCCAACAAAATGAGCGACGATGTAGTGGTGATGGTCGTTCAGTTCGCCACCACAATAAACTCCAACATTGCCCTTAATGTCGAGACTGACAAGCTCACAAAAAAGCTGCCATTTCAACACAAGGCTGATAAAGTGTGTCTAGACAAACAAGAAGCTGACAGAAAACTATAGATACACAAAGCTTACGAAGTCAGCACTGATTATGTTGCAGCGAGCACATCAGGAAAGCTGCCACCTCCAAAGCAAGGCTAACACAGCGTGTCTAGATGAACAAGATCTAGGTATACACAGTCTACGAAGTCAGCACCACTTCTGTTGCAGCGAGTCCTGAATACTGAAGTCGAGAAGGGAAATAAAGCTCAGCAGCTTCCACATGAGGTGTCTTAGATGCACACTTCGAATCTCCAACTAAGAAAGGAAAACAAACTGCTATACGTTCCATCCAGAGCCCAGATTCCAAGCATGCTCTCCTTATTCAAGCAGCAATGAATTCGCTGGCTCGGGCACTTCCACCTCATGGAGGATGCACAAGGTCCGACACAAGAAAGCTCAGGGTCTGCCAAAAAAGTACCTAAATCTGCCTACAGGATGCGGAAAATACTGCCGCTGTCGTGTGGGAAAACATGGCCAAAAGAAACGTCGTGGCCTGTCGAGGAAAGAGATGAATAGACAATCCACTCGACACCATATGTCATGTGCTGTCACCTCCGTACAAAATGACAAATCCCATCTTAATGAATGTAAAACCTATCCTGGAATATCCTGAGATATTTTCCCTCAAAATATTTACAAACCAATCGTGGGAAACAGACTGTATGAAGCAGATAAAGCACTTTAGTTTGTCAAGAAATGTGCTACAGTGATCGAGTAGTTAAAACGTGTTACGCTACTGGGAACATGCTTTCGTATCGGGGGGGGGGCAGATGACAAACAATCATTCCCTTTTTATAGCCGTTTCACCAAAAAGTAGTTTTAACGAGAATTCATTTGATATGATTTTTTCATTACTGTATGTATTTTTAAAAATATTCAAGATAAACCCTGGATGACACCAAAATTCAAAGCCTTAATCAAAAGTCGACAGTCTTAAGTTTATTTTCTGACGGTAAAATTAGATGGAAATCTGTTCGGAATATTTGTACGGTGGCTTCTGCTAAGAAAGAATTATTATCACAATCGTGTTCAAAAATTAAAAATCCTGCTTGGTGGTATCGTACCATAAAATTGATGACATCAGGCTCTACTTCCAATCTTACAATTATCCCACCACCAGGAACGAACTGTGATTGTGATCTGGATATTGCAATCAACATTTTACTTCGATTGGAAATGATCTTAGTCCAATACAGTTTGTTCCTAAAAAAAGGTAACCGAAGTTCAAAGGTCAGCTATGTCAAGAATATATGGTTTATTCTTGTGAAGTAACTCATCAGCTTTAACTTCACACCTTGCTACTTTTCCAAGTTTTTGGTTAGTAAGGTACGAAACCAACCTTTCTGTAAGTTTTTGGTGTCAACGTTGGTTTGTTTTTCACACCAAGGTTTAATGAAATGCTATCCCCTCTGTTAACATTTTGCAAGTGACTGTAATTCACAATCTCTGGTGAGCACATCACTCAGCCCTTACTTTTTATGCACCAACACCTTCGACGTGTCCACCCTCCCCTGTCGACACAAAGCTGTAAACGACTCTGCATGTCTGTCACTGCTCTTCTAACTTGGAAAACGTAGGTTTTGTACCCTTCACCTTCTGAGGACCCTAACTCTGTGATATGTGACAATGTTGATGCAAGCAATGTGTCAAATTAAAGCTGATGAGTTACTTTGTATTATAGTAAACATTTCACAAGAATGAACCATGTATTCTCGACATAGCTGAACTTTGAACTTCGGGTACCTTTTTTTAGGAACACACTTTAGATTTTTCCAAATGTTCAGAAATGGGAGGTGTACTCTCAACTCCAAAAAAAAATCAGTTGTAGGAAGGCAGGTGGTCCGGATGACATTCCAGTAGCGATCATCCGTGAATTTGCTTACGAATTAAGCAAACCACTCACACATATTTTTAACTCATCGTACCATGAAGCAGTAGTTTCAAAGGAGTAGAAAGAAGCTATTGTCATTCTTTTACCAAAAGAGTTCCCATCCTATTTGGAATAAGCTCTGACCATTTTCCTTAACTGATCACTCTGCCAAAGTAGCCGAGCATTTTGTTGTTCAGTGGATTGTAAGGTCTCTCTTAGGGTAGGGAGCAGTTATCATAAAGAGATGAGAGTCACTATTGTTTTATTCTGTAGAATTATATACTGTTGCGTTCCCTAAATATCAAGTCGATGGTAGCATGGACTTTTTTAGTGTCTACGGGATGTGATATTTGGGTCAACAATTTATTAAAAGATGGACGTGAAACAAGGGGTTTGAGTGACAGTCAAACTGTATGGTTGGTTTATTGCTCTCACTTCTCTTCATTAAAGTTCAATGTGGGTTTGAAGAAGGTGTAGCTTAACATAATACAACACACAAAAGGCGAAGTTGTACACAAGTGTAACTAAACTACAGTTTGGCAGGACCATTGGAAGTCAGACGGAGTGGGTTACGGTGCGTGTGTGTAGCCTTGCACGACTAGGCTACACTCATCGGGCCGGGCTGTGGTGGGAGCTGTCCCGGACCACCACGGTGACTAGCAAGGGCTGGACAGGGCCAGCGCCGGTATGTACCGACCACACTGCCGCTCAGTCCACAATGTGTTGAGCGCAATGATAAGATCACCGCACTGTGCACCATTGGCTCAGTGTAGAGACGGTGAGGACTGGGCTAGTTAGCAGGACAAGGGTGGCGAGGAGAACGGGGGTGTCTCGCCCGGCAATCGGTTCGGACGTAGCGGCGACGGGCCGCTACGACTCTCACTAACACCCTGGGCTAATTCTTACCGTTCTCGCTGGTCCAAGCTAAGCTATCTGGCCATTTATATGGTTAGATTTCTTCGCCATAAGAATGGTTACTATCGCACTTCTCTCGGAAAGGGTCCAACTGCCGCAATACGTTAGGTTCCGCTCTCGCAACTAGGGTTTGGTCCGCCACACCTGACCGACGAGCTAGAGAAAATCTGCTCCATTTTTAGGATTCTAGAGGCTTAGGGATTAATAAAATATGAGCGTCGCTGAACAGTTCAACCAATGAAAATCTTCCATCTCAAAGGGTCACATGACTTCCTACTAGAGTTGCGCGCAGGAATCAAAGTGTCGTGCGTAAAAAGGTAAAATACAGAATAAGAAGTCACGTGTACAAAGTGTAGAGCCGGGTGCGTGAAAGTGTTTACCCGGTCATCTGTGGCGAATGGTTGATAGTTACAAAGTCTGAGGTTTCTGAACATTAGCATTTCTGGAAACGTTACTACGCCCAACCACGCAGCCATGTGGAGGGGAATTTCGACATGCCGAAATTGAGCAGAGAAAACACAAGGATAAAGGAGTGAAAGATAAGGTCCGAGAAGTTTGGGAGCGGGAGGGTGAAAGGCTGTTCGTGGGTGAGCTACGGGGGACTTGGTCAATGAGGGAAAGGAAAGGGTGAGCCTTTCTTGATACATTGGATTGTGTACAACAGTTAGTCTCTGGATGGGATTTCTTGCTAAACGTCATGGCGCTGTTCGTCTTGATAATTCAACTGACACTAATGGTTGATTACTTAGTCTAAAGTATGTCGATGACATGACTATTGTGGAGAGCAGTAGAGGGAATGGCCCCATATTGGGCGAACTTAGTCAATGGGTGGTACAAAATAATATGAAAGTTAACCCAGATAAATGTGCTTGCATGAGTGTATGCTTTACGAAAATTATTCCACAATTTCCTCCTTTACAGATTTCCTCTACTGATCTCCACATAGTTGATTGTGTAAAAATTCTTGATGTTTTAATCAGTTCAGATCTTAGATGGGGCAAACATGTTGACCAGATTTATTGCAAAGCTAGCAATTTGGAATGCTGGTTTAACTAGCGCACAAATCAACAAATTAGAGAGTATTCAATAGCGTGCCTTAAAATTATATTGGGCCCTTCTTGAAGTGTAATTTCGTCTCCGTCCACGACCGTAGAAGAGGCCTTTGCGTTGACTTTACTATTAAAACTAAAATGTTCAGACAGTGGTTGCCTCAACCCAGAAGTTCTAGCGCGCAATATCAATTAAGAAATTCGAACAAACCTTCCGTAATCAGATGCAACACAAACGTAGTCCAATACCCTACTTTGTAAGTATTTTGAATCACATATAGCCCTTTCTTTCACATGTTTTAAATCATGCTTTTGTTTATTAGTATTTTATGGAGTGTACTTGTTCTTAGCTGTTATTCATTTCCTTATAATTGTGTTTAATTGTGTCCAGTCGGGTGTTCTTTTGAAATTGTAAACAATGTAGCAATTTAGCCTTTGGGCTGAAAGTGCATTGTGTTTTTAATAAACCAGAAAAAAATAATTAATAAAATCTACCGCCTGTCCAAAATAAAACTCATTCAAAAAGTAATTGGTAGTTTTTCCAAAAGTAACTTTTATGAATTGTTGGTTTTGGGATTGAAGCTTGAAGATAACACACTGAGCTTTTGATTTGATGGCAAAAAACGATTCCTGATACTTAGGCCCCCCTATTGTATTTTGCAGAACTTGAATGCTGTGTATTTGGAAGCCACTACGATTTTCCCCAGATTTTAAATTTTGCCCACAGATATTCCATCAAAAGAGCAAAAGCTTTAAAGACGAGAAGTGTGAAAATTAAATGTTAATCAATCCAAAGGAAAATATTCGTCTAAAGTACATTTTTCATTTCAAGATATTTGGGTTTTTTTCAAAGCTGTAAGTTCAGATTTGTGTCCTGGAATTAGTATAAGACTGTCGGTTTAGTCTGTATTCTTTTTCAGAGATTTCTGTTTTCTTTTTTTAGTGATCTAAGATTGAAGTAAGTCCTGACCTCTGGAAAGAAATTTAAAAGGTCATTTGCCATCAGAGGTAATAAAAGATGTGTCTTGTTGGAAACATATTAGTGTAAATATTTGAAACTGGATCCCGGAAACAGCTTGGCCTTACCGTCTAAGTCGTAGACGTCAAAAAAGAACCGGAGTTTTTCCTCTTTGGTTCCCTTGGTGAGAAGGAAGAGACCGTCCATCATTTCTTGTTGGGAGATCGTCCCACTTTGATCATTGTCTAACATATCAAAGAACCGGTCGGCGAAAAACACCTGACGTTGTAAGACAAACCAGAATATAAAGACATTTTAAAAGGGGGGTCATCGAAATTTGAAGCACCTAATGAGCAGTGACCTTCCGAACTTGAATTGTAAGCCCCACGGAATTAGATTTGAGATTGCAAAAGTAATTAACAGGTAAACAAGACATTGTTTTACGTATGTTTCAGGTTTTCTTTTGATCTTTGTCCAAAGTCACCACAAGGATGCTTTACAAGCTACGTCCAATCCCAGTATTCCAGGTGGTTTTAGATTTTAGCCTTACATCAGAACAAACAAATTAACCCACTAACATTTCGTATGCCCAAAGCATTCTTGAAGCTCTCCCGGTCGATGTCCGTGTCTTTGCCCGCGATAGACGCAAAGCGTGACTCTGCCCACACCAGCCACTTTGCGTCAGCGTCCAAAACATTTCTATGATAATAAAGATGAAAGATTAAACCAGCAGTGGCTACAAGAAATAAGTAAAATGTCTGTTGTACGTGATTCGGCGCGGCGCAGGGGCGGATCCGGAATTTGTCAATTTGGCCAATTGTGCACAAGTGGACGCACGTGTAATGTATTACATTATTCACTGATGTACAAATAATAATTCTTATACAATGTAGTCTTTTTAAACGCTACCTTTTATCTGTATTAGTTTTCGTCAACGACACTGTTCTTTCTTCAAACACTAATCTCCCATTAACACACACAAAGCAAAACAGGAAAAATGAGCATTATTACAAGCCACTCTTCTGCAGATATTTGACGATAATACGACTTTACCTAGAAGACTAATAGTTGGCCGCCGACGAACACGTTATACCTGATATACATTTGGAAGTGTACAGAAAGACAAGTTTTAGTCACAAAAATCTTCATTGCCACTTTCGATTGTTTCAACGACGCTTACTTGAAATGTCGTTAGTATTGACTGTTGGGACTTCTAAGGGCTTATGCCTAATTTTGTTAACAATGGCTGCAAAGCCTTCTAATTGTTTAGTACACTGTTAGAAATTTTCCTGTACTTTTACATAGCTTCTTATGTCTATTCGTATTACCAAAGAGGCTTATTATGCACATGAACAGATTTTTATTTGTGGATTGACAAAGATGTTTTTTTCTGACTAGTTATGTTTGTGGAAGCAAGGTAGACGAGGTGGAGGAAGGCAGCTTGCAAGGTTGCAGGAGGCTAGTTACGCTTTGTTGAGCATGACATTGACACGTTTCATTTTGATTTTACAGAAACCCATTGTGGCACAACCTAATTTTCTACAGTGTGCGGTCTTTCTGTTTTCATCGTTGGAAACCTCCTCTTAACAACGTATCAGAAGGGGTTCAAACAAAATACAACATATGAAAACAATTATTGTGTCATAATCAACCATATTCCTCGGAAGACACCCTTAATGTAAGTGGAATTAGATTGAACTAAAACGACCGTTGTGAATCCATAGTGTAAGTATAGACCAGCCGGCCAACTGAGGGCGGTCTGTAGAGCTTGCAAGAAGGGAAAACAGATAAACATGGTCTGAAAATCACCTTCCCAGAATATCTATCTTCAACACGATCGTAGATTTGGTGATACATGTCACAGTTTCTGAAAAAATGAGCTTGAAATGGTTTTCTGAATAATATTCGAATTTTTGGCCATGTTTATCCCTGGAGTAATAAATATCGAGCGTGAATTTCAATTCCTGGTTTATTTTACAATGTCAACAACCTTTCATCGGTGAACTCCACATTAGTAAATTAAGTTGGATTGACCTGAGCGGCAAGCACGTTAATATTTGTCTGTGAGCATCTTTATACTAGCAATTCACCTTGAGCAAAAGCACCCCCTTGTTGGTTGCACAGAGACAGATTGGTTGGAAGTGTTCATTTTTGCTTGAAGGGAAGCGCCCGTGACGCGTGCATTTCAAAGTGGTTCGTGAACCAGCGAAGTGCAGTTCTGGCCAAACGAACATGCAATGCCTGCCTAGGAAAATTGCGCCCTCTCATGATCCAGGGGATTTATTGTTTCACCTTATAGAAATATTTCAGTGTGTAGGAACTGATAATAACTTAATTATGTTTGATACCTATGGTGGACTTTGGACGTCAAAGGCAAACGTCCAATTCAAGGAAAAGATGAGAAAAACATATATAAATAATATGCTTGGCCATTGAAGACAACAATGCAAACAGTACGACCTCTGCGCTCCTCAGTGGCAAGGCTCACAAAGTATGGAAAAAGCGAATTCGAAAACTCTAAGTGACTTCTAAATTCCAGTTTAATAAAGAAACAAGCAGCCAGTTGTACAGCTGCGATGTCTGAGGTCATTGTAGCTAAGGCCTAGTTGAGCAGGTTTTTTCCTACTTCAAGAATCTTAGGTCACTTTTCTGTGTGACTCAGACGCGTTGTTTTTTTCATGGGGTGGTATTAAACGAGAAGTTTATTTAATCCAGTGTTTGTGGTGAAGAGCCGGTAACGCAAACTCCACTTTTCAATCACATTTTTCCGTGAGAGCAACCGTGAGGTACTCACAGCTGTTGGAAACGGTTGCACGGGACTTTGAGATCATAAGACCAAGTTTTTTTTTTTTAAATCTGACATTTTTACTCACCAATCTCTCGTTTTCCCCCGACGATAATCCCACCGTTAATGCCGTTGTATGTATCACATTTTACATGCATAAAGCTAGCCAATGTCTAATCTTGCTCTGCATTTCGGTTGAACCATTTTCGGAACTGTGGGACTACACAGCGCAGGCCACAAGCGCAGCGCATGTCGCGCGTCCTGATGGTATAAGTCATCTTAGAAGTCACACGGTGAAGACGGTCGTGCAATAAAACAAGTTGCAGTACCCCACGTCCGAAAATGGTCGAACCGAAATCGCACGAGCAATTTCATAAGAACAACGGCATGAACGGTGCAGTTGTCGCAGAGAAACGGGATTTCGGTGAGTAAAAATGTGAGATTTAAAAAGAAACAAAAACTACTTGGTCTCATGGTCTCAAACTCCCATACGAGCGTTTTTAATTGGTACCCCTAGGTTGCTGTTATGGGAAAATCTCACTGCAAAAGTATGGTTTGTGTTACCGGATTTTCCTCGCAAAAACTGGTTTAAAAACCGCAGAGTGTTACGACCCAATGAAAATAATATATTTGGGTTACAAACAGTAGTGATTTACAGTTACAACAAGGCTTTAGCAACAATGACATCAAACATCGCGGCCACACAACACGAACTCAAAACTTTAGGGATTGGGAAGAACCGTCAAGCCTATCTAGACGTTTATTGTTGGAATGCAATTGAAAGGAAAAGCCCGCAGGCTGTAGCGTAGCTGGAGCTAGGCCAAGGTTTTCAAAGGCCTATAGCGTGCAAACACGCCAAAAAGGCCGCACCTCGCATCCATATCTATCGCTATGCTCGACTTCATCACAGAAGAATTGCAAACGTCCAACTTGTTGGTATACCCAATGCAGCCAAAGAGTCTGTATTTTGTGAACTGAAATTCTTTGCAGGCTGATTTTTTCACGTTTGATAATTTGTATTGAGACAGAAGTGTGACACATATTTTTTTCATGTGACACAGATCCTGCACAACCGCTAAAATCTTGTTAGGCCTACATCGTTCTAATCTAGTGGTGCTCCATGGCGGGGGTCGCTTAAATTATAAGTTGAGGCACACCAAGGCATTAAAGACAAGGAAACAGCAGTCACGGTATACTATTCCCAATCAGATTTCAAGGATTTTTAAGTTACGCGAGCTTTTTAGGTTCCTATTAAATGTTAAAGTTTGATAAAACTAATTTACGTCCAACTTTACTTTTTTCCAGCGTCTGGATTCCTAATGAAGTCTGCATTGAAACTTTCCATGCCGCATTCCTTTTACTAAACTTCCAAACCTCCAATTGGGTTCATGTTAACTAAGAGTACTTGGCCTTGAGACTTCTCTCTACGGTGTCCACAGTGGAAAGACAGACTACTCTACTGTCTTTTTTTTTAAATTTACATGGAGCTCGGTAGTGTTCCAGATACTAAAAATATGAGTATAGAAACACTTCCCTTCTGAAACCTCATTTTCCTTTTGTCACACCTTAAAATTTAGTCTATCCATGGGCAATTATTTCTGTTTGACAGTAGAGATATACAATATGGAGGGACAAAAGATGCCCTTCAGTTCTTTTTAGGAAGGCACTAATTTTGGCCACGGGGCATTGAACAGTCGTTTGGAGGAAATAGACTTTAAGGTTGGTAACCTTTTGAAATGAACTTTTTGCCTTTTTAGAGCAAATGTTGTCTACTTTCTCCTACAAATAGGAAACTGAGATCTCCAACTTGAAAATATATCAATTACAGAAAAATAGAAAATTGATATGACCATAAAAATTTGCTTGTTTGCGAAAACTTAAATCCCATTTTCCCCTTGCGTGTTGTTTTAGTGGGTCGATTCGCCGATATCCGTAAACAAAATTTATCTTTTCGTGAAGACTCCATTTGAAGTAGTTATCTTAAAATCCAGCGCACGTTGTTTTTTATACGCCAAAAATACCCTTCGTTTGAAAGCTCAGTAGCTGTGTTTTACCCATTTCGCGCTAAATTTTGTATCTATGTGAAAACTCTGATTTAGGTAAAATTTTCCCTAATTTGATTTTCTTGATCTCGATGAGGGCAACTGAGTTTGACAAAAAAACCTCATCAGGATGTTGGTTGCGTGCCACTTAGCCGATTCTGACGGGAAAAGGATTTCGTAAAGACAATGATATTGGCCGAATTTGTCCCTTTGTGAAAACTCTGTGGGTGTGTTAAAGCTTGAACTAAATTATTTCTGTTTACGTTTTTTTCTTAAACAATTGAAACTTATGGTAAATATGAAACCTTGCATCAAATAAATCATGCTGAAGTACTTACAAATAAACACTACATCTATTTGTGAAATAGCTGTACATGTACTGAAAATGAAAAAGTTATGTCCGAAAAAGAAGAAAATTGAAAATTATCAACTCATTAAAAATACAAAGTGGGACAACAAAATGCATGCATATTAGGACAAGAGACAAGCAGGTATCACCTTGAAATTTTTGAAATGAGATTTGAGTGTTATCCCTCTTGAGTTTTCAAACTTATAGACGGTTGGCTTAATTTTATTCAGAACTCTCAATTTAGCAGACACATGAAAGGTGCCATCCCGTACAATCTCTTCCAAATCATCTTTGCTCAGCTTTGCTCGTCAAATTAGAATCTAGGTCCCACTCAATGAATTGATGATATGGGAAACGTAGAAAGAATTTCTCAAGGTCTTATAACGGCCTCGTACTGATGGCCTTCGACACCAATCCTGATTTACCTTGTAGGTCAACGGGATGAAATTATTACAGACACATTTTACGCAGCTACATACGTTTCTTCAATGTAGGAAAACAATTAACATTCACTGGGATAACATGAACTGAAAAGCACACTTTTTAAGACATTTAAAGCTGTAAATGCTTTTGTTCAAATTAAGGGGCACTGTTGCTGTGGCGTCAATTAGAAAACTCACTGATAAATTTAAATGGTTTCTGATCAAATTGTGAGCCTGAAATTCGCACCTGGAAAGCATGTCTATGAAAGCGTTGTTCAACGGCCTATTGCCGAAGGAATAGGAAATTAAAGAAGCAAAATTGTAAAAATTCCAGCTGTTTAAATGCAGAACTCAATTAATCTTCGAGGTTTTCTCCCAGGAATGTCTTAACATTTTTTAAATAAACACCAACAGGAAAAAAAATTCACTAGATACTTTGAAAAAGTCTAAAAATTTAAACCCAATTCATTGAAACATAAAGGTTGATTCCCAAAGAGTTCAGTAAAACATTTCACAAAGGTTGATTCCCAAAGAGTTCAGTAAAACATTTCACAAAGGTTGATTCCCAAAGAGTTCAGTAAAACATTTCACAAAGGTTGATTCCCAAAGAGTTCAGTAAAACATTTCATTATATAAACCCCCTCGTACAGCGTTCTAATTGCAAGCAGGTAACCACTCCCTTCTTAAGCTCAAACGGACATTACATTCTTGCACACCTACCTTCGCCAGTTTTGTGTCTGTCCTCTCGAATTACTAATTTTTCTAAAGCAATCCTCCGATGTACTTGAATCCATGGATGCGAGGATTTACAGACACACCAAATTACACTGACAGTTGACTGACGAGAGATCCAGTTTGTTCACTTTTTGTCATCGCCAACATGTGTCAGTCCCCTTTTATAAGCCAGTTCTTGACCCTTCTCCACGCCTCACGGCTCTCATAGAAATTCCTGGGTCATGGAGACCTGCACCTGTAGCGTGTATCTTACTGCGGAGAGCAATTTAAAAAATTTTGGATGGCAGTTTTTTGCATTCATACACAGACCTGTTTAGACCATTCTTTCGTTACGTGAGAAGCACAGATTTTTCAAACATGGTAGTTGTTAAAGCTATGGGTTTCTGGAGTACAAAAATCAACAAATTTATGTACGAAGCCAATATTAAATCCTATAATAAATACCTTTACTGATACTCTATGTAAAATGCAGTCATGAAGCAAGACCGTGCAACAGTGGTGTAGCCACGGGGCGGTCTGGGGGGTTTCGAGTCAACTCGGACCCAAACCAACTCGGACCCAACCAATTCGGATCCATGCCAACTTGGATCCACGACCAACTCGGACCCATGCCAACTCGGCCCCAATACTAACCCGGACCCACAACCAACTCGGACCCAAAACTAACTCGGATCAACGACCAACTTGGACCCACCCCGAGTCAACTCGGACCCACCCCGAGTCAACTCGGACCCAACCCTTGGAGCGTGATTAACTTGTTGAAAATCGATTTTGTCCACTTTTACATTTTAGCATTTGGTAAATGACACTTTTGCACTGTATGCTGCCGAGATGTAACGTCATCTTGAATGAACCTAATGCAGGGAAACAGTGGCACAGGCTTCCCAGAATTTCTCAGTTTTCGAGTTTGAACAGACATGGTGGTTGAAAACCATATGGGACTAGATTTGATATCAGTGATGTCTTGAAACAAGTGATAAAGTAACCGACAAGCGTCGTATTTTTATGGAGGCACATTTCCTTTGATGTCTTATTTGCCGCTTTTAATCTGCAATCTTAATCGGCTATTAGCTTCCGAGGTACCTGTGTGATTGACCACATACACTGATTTTGTCACCTTCCGTTCTTGAAACCCTATGATCAGGGAGTGGGAGCAGCTTTTGGAGGGTAATTGACAGTACCAAATCATTGACACCCTTTCTCCAAAGTTTTTTGGCACTCCAGATCAACAGAAGAAATCGAATGAACTTTCACCAAACAGCCCCCAAAGTTTTTGTTGCAATAAAACGCCACAGAGAGGCCTATTGGTGTACATAAGATATGCTGCATACGTACAACACATACTGCAGATATACATCAATATCACGAACATTGACATTTTATAGTGTTTCATGGTGTTATCCCCTACCTCGCTTTTCATTTTTTTTTTTTGCCAGGAAAGTCTTACGCCCCCACCTTGCCCCACCCCCACCGAATACCGGCAAAATTTAGGCAGATGGAGGAATTCATCCATACAGGCCTAAACTGACTGTCCAAATAACGCAAATAAGTTGGTAATTTCGAACAACACTAATCAAATCATTTTAAAATAAAAATGTGGAATATTTCCTATTGTCTTAAACAATCCCACTTTTTTTACAATAAGATGTGCCATAATCACGAGGGATCATAGAATTATTTCTATAAAACCCGAAGTTGGGATTAACAGTTTCCAGTTCAAAGTATTTCTTTCACAAAAAGCCCCACATTGCAGGCCTATTTGGATAGAGGCGGTTGGCTACATTCAGAGCTGAGTGCATAGTTTTACTACTATTAGGGGGTATCTTCGGTAAAGGGCGAATAAAAAAAAATCATAAAATTCAAACAAAAAGTGATCGATCTGGCCATAATTGGAATTTCCAGCGAAAAAAAAATAATCTTGAATTTCCCAGCGAAAAAAATGAAGGCCAACCTCTTCGCGAGGTTCAAGAGTCGGCACTCTTTCGGTCTACGGACGCGTTTATGGTGTAGTGCAACCAAATGACTCAGTGGGTCCGAGTTGACTCGAGGTGGGTCCAAGTTGGCGTGGATCCGAATTGGCGTGGGTCCGAGTTGGTTGTGGGTCCGAGATGGTCGTGGGTCCGAGTTAGTATTGGGTCCGATTTGGTTTGGGTCTGAGTTGACCTGATCCCGTCTGGGGGACGTAACCCCCCCCCCCCCACACACACACACACCTATACACCCACGCATTCATGGATATCGAACAATGCTACCAAAAACATGCCCCCAAAAACCACACCGCTGAAAGCTGGCGCCCCCGATATGATGCTGATGCCCCCCCCCTAAAATCGTAGCTACGCCACTGCCTTGCAATTTGAGGTAAAGGTTGTTGTGAACGAAGCTTGAACATTCTGTATAACTATTATGGGCAGCCTGTACTAAATGGTTCTAAATGTTTGCAAACGAAAGAAAGGTCAATGTGGATTGACCAAGAGAGATCTAAATATATGTCTATATCTTCTTGTCTTTTATATATTGGGAGGCCATGATAAACGAGTCGATTCCACTAAATGAGTAGCCCAGATACAACATGAAATAAATAAACTAAAAAACTTCGTGTTTGTTTCGGTGATAAACACAACTTACACAAGATAATGTCATAGCGTTTTGACGCAAGAGCCAATTATTTGAGCTTAATGGCACCTGTTATGTGAACGGAATTTTATCTGTTGTGTAGTTCTTCACAGATATTGACCTGCTAAGAATGCCCCTTGACATGAACTCAGTAATACAACGTATACCAAAAACTGCTGTGGCTCTCAACATATTTTTCCCCGTCTTATCGGATGTATGTCGGCCGGTCGAAAGTTTGCCTCATGCAGTTCCCATCCGGCTTAAATGTTGCTTTTTAATAAAATGAAATTGTTGCACTTTTATAATAATGTGCAGTAAAGTCATCCTGTTTCGGGGCAACAACTAACCTTTTCAACATAATGCGAGATTGTTGTAGGGAAAATTATGATTTCTTTCCCTTTTTTGCAAATCTGGCTTACTTATACAAATTTTGTTTGATGTTATAGCATATGTACAAGCATGGTAGGATAATTTCTCTCAAAACTTTTAGAAATGCAGAAAAGCTCTATCGCAAACAGACTTATTAGCTATCGTTACAAATTCCATTTGTACCCCTCGTGTTTTTCACTTTACTTCGTCCTTGTGAGTGTCTGGCACAAATTCAACACACTGGAAGGGGATTTTTTGTGCCAAAGTACACCGATACTGTAGCAGCTAGTTCGTAGCCGTCCCGTTTCATTGACCCTGTTAAAAACCAGCCCACACTTTCCTTACAAAATTGGTTCTGCAGTATAATTTTGGTTAATGCCATATTCGTATCGATGGGGTAGTTTTGTTATGTGTCAAAGTACAATCAAGTTGCTGATTCAAAGCCAATTCCACCTCCACTCGCTCATTGGAAAGTTTTGGTATACGTTAACAATGAAGTCAATGATTCTATGCCAATAACTTTCTGAACATCGGTAACCTATTTTAGGTAAAGTGGATACAGTGCGGGCATTATTTTGTTCTGTAAAATCGGTGGCGTTTACTCAGCCATATATATATACGCATGGACTGCCAGACTGGAAAAAAATCCTCGGTGTATTTAATATATTAATTTACACTAATTTATACTAATTTGGTCACTTATGTTCAAAGTTTCTAATGTATCTCTGGTAATTTCACGCCATGTTTAGATTTTACAACATTAGCAATGGCACACTCAAAACAATCTTCATCCAAACCTTATTCCCACCTTATTTCCAACCTTAGTCAAATTCAAAATTAAATCCAACTTACCTCACCTGACCAAAATACGTTCCCGAGACATTTCTCCAGAGGAACGCCTAAATAAAGTTAGTAAAGTACTAAAGCAGCACAAATACATGCACAGACTAAATTCTTGTAAAGGAAGTTGCAGACTTCAAGCCCCTGCAAGCCCATCACAATTCAATAACAAGTCATTCTGTGGAAGCCAGTGCACAAGCTATTCACATGAGCTGTGAAGAAAGCATTCTTTTGCTATTGTCCACCTTGTTACTTATGACTGAGCTTGTGAAGGGACTTATGATTGGACCAGTGAAGGAACTTTGAAAGGACTTGTGATGGACTGGAATACACCACTGTGGAGTAGTACCACAAATCCAAACTAACACAAATGGAGTCATTTTGTTTCCAAAGCACCAGTGCTTGCTGAAAAATGTATAATTTTTATTTCAAGTTTCCCTTTGGACAGACATTAATTAGTACCCTTCTTAAATTGTTCTAAGTTCTGATTCTTTTTTCCATTTACTCCAGTCGTAGTCCAGTCAACAAGTCCCTCTTTTTCCGTTCATGAACCAAATCTAGCTGCATCTGGAGGCCCAAATTCTTCATGTTGAAGCTCTGAATGCTCGTCACGAATAGATGAATATTCAAGAAGCTATCTTACGAGTACTGACTCTGATCATGAAGGAAGGACACAGAAGGAGTTTTAACTGCCTGGGCTATCTGGCCAATTACCGCTTTCTGGCATGCCTGTATGTCCATGGCTAGAGCGCAGCGAATGCTTGCTACGCAACACCTGTTTCAGAACCATAAAGCCCCCTTTGTACCCCACGATCATCGCTGCAATTTCTCGCTGGTAACCTGCACCCTTAATTCAAACGTTGTGTACTGCAGCATAAGAAGTTGGATAATCATGCAATCGTTGGTGCTTGGTGTAATATTGCAACAGCATCAAATATAATGCTTGCGCAGTTGCTTTTATTAGGCTATTCCCTTATCGAACGCTTTCCTCTGGACTTATTTTGGGAATAAATAGCCAAGTTGTTTATATAAGATTTCGTGTCGAAATTTACACAAAAAGGCATTTTATGAGATCGCATGATCACTCCTCGTGATGAAACACTGCATTTTGTTTTTCGTGAACTTAACTGTCCAGTGGTGTCAACATGTTTAAGGCCAGTCTTAGCCAAAATCATCGAAAGACTTTAAAAACTGATGTTTTGGAATGACAAGATAAACTTACAAACATTGCATGGATAATGGAAAAGTGCATCAAAATCCCTCAGAAATTATTCACGATGGCAAAGTAAATCTAATGTAAGATTATCTTTCTATTTCCTGGTCAATGCGATAAGTTGTAGTTCATTGCGAAGAAAACGCCACAAATATTGCTACGATATTACTGGCCTCACTTGTCCGGCTATGATTAACTGAGGCAGCAATGGAATGTTTACTATTGTTTGTCTGACCGGTCGGTGATGATAATCGAGCACTTTGATGTACCAGAGTTGTAACTCCTTCTGCGTCCTTCTTCCATGCTCTGATCTGCCCTTGCTCCAGACTCAAAAGCATGTCTACAAACCACTCCAAGGCTGTGTAGTTTCAACTCGACCAAATAAAAACAACCTACAGCAAGAAACTTGAATTAGAAATTATGCGAACAAAATATGCATTGCTCAATTCAAATGTAGAGGTCCATGAAAAGTGATTTGCCAACGATGTAGTACGGAATTGACCACGTAGGAACTACGATATCACAGTCCACGCCACAATAGTACATCGGACGGTGTGCTACTGATGACAAGTATGTGCTTTCATTCTTCATGTATAGTGGACGAGCCCCGCGTCAGTTGGGCGGGGGAGCTCTACGTGCGTTTGCACGTGGTTGAAGCTGCCCGTAGGAATATATGCTATCACTGTGGCCAAGGCAGTCCACACACGATGGTATTCTTTACAATAAGTCACGTTGGTGAAAAAGGTCTATACAAGAGCAGATACAGGCCTCAAGCAAATAACATCTACATTATATATCATACACCACGAGTTGTAATTCCCAAATATAAGAGCATGATAGCACAGCATAATACAATGAGATGACTAGTCAGATATCACATGTAGCTAAGCGCAACCGTAGACCTACATGTACAATGCACAACACAAACTCTATTTTAATAGTTGTTACGTTGTGCCCTGAGAATTATACAATATCTTCGACAAAAAATCATACAAAATATGCCGAACTACTGAAAGATATTTTCCCCACTTACATGACTTACATGAGAACATAATGACATGTTATTTATTGCTCTACACAATTCGAAACCCAAAGATAGAGACCACCTTGACATTGCGTGCACGGGAAGCGCCAAAAAAATATAAACTTTAATGGTTTAATATGAGGTTATTTAGAGGGACATGTGAGCCAGATGTTAGGGTTTCTAAATCCCTAAGGGGGCTCCCAGCCACCCATAAGGGTATCTGTGAAGGTAGATACTGTGTAAAGCCGCTTGGACCTGATATTGCAGTGTGAACCATATTCTCCCTGGGAAGCTAAGATGGTTTTAGTCAGGACTGTTCAGATTTGAGCCTATAGTAGGCATGGATAATATAGGACAGATACTGTTATTTTGCGCCTGTGGTATGATTTCCGAATACAGCAGTATTTTATGGACCATTCACCTAACCAAGCACATAGAAAAGAGTTACCATTCACCTACGTTGACAGCCAAGATCCGAAATAAATAGCTGGCGAATCTCCAGTTTGGAGAAGCAAAGACATAGATACTCTCACTAGCAGGTTTGCCTTCTTGAAATACGTCTTCCCATGACGAAGGCACCGGATGATTTGAAGGTTACTGACCTTCTCAAGAAGAAAGAGGATGAGTCGACCAACAAACCACGCCCAGAACACTGGGCCGTGTAAGATTAAGTAAGGAACCAGAAGATAAAGTAGCAGATCTCGTGAGTCCAGTAGAAAATCTGTTGTAATAAGGACACCACGATATGGCTAAAATATAAATACCTCGGAGTGACTGTCATTCTGACGCCAGGAGACCTCGTAGTGTGAAATGGCACGAAAGGTAACAATCCACTTGAAATTATGAACCAATTTCATGCTGTTGTTAAGCACAGGAATTATAACATGCCATTAAAGGATATATTACTTGGTCCATGTGATGAGCGTCGATTAAACCTATAGACCTGGTAAAATCATGGTATGGGCATAGGAACTAGACCTACCTCAAAATGGCCCAACCGCCTGCCGTAGCTCGGGGACCCCAAGATGAAAACCAAGAAGACCTTTATCTAGGATTCAACCCGTGATGAAGGCACTTCTAACATGCTTGCCCACCCAGAGCAAAATGGGCTGGAGGGTAGGGTCGGTGAATAACAGTTCGACTGCCGTAAAATTCTGTATGTCTCTAAGATCACTGTCGTAGAAACAAATTTTGCCGTAAAAGCCTTCCCTGTGAAAGATTTGGGGAGTGTTCCCCCAAGAAAGGGCAACAAATGTATGTGTGAATGCAAATGTATGCAACAGCCAAAGCTATAGCCAACTCTCCTGCGAAGCAGTCTATCAGAATTATACCAACGCTACCTTTCGATAGATCATATACTATTGAGAATACAGGAATGTGACTGTTACTTTTTGCTTCTAATTGATTACATACAATAGGAGTCTTTTATCACATGCGTCTTCTCCTTTTCCTAAATAAACTCTAACATAAACATTTTTCACTTTAGGATAGGATGCGAGTTGCTTGTTTAACTTTGAAAGTTATTTCCAAATTGCTCATTATCCTGTTTGCAATGATCGTCCTACTAATTGGGAAAGCCCTCTCCCGTCAATTTGAACGTCGATGGGGGAGGTGGTCCCAATGATAACAATCTAGCTAAATCTGCACGTATACCGCACATACGGTGGTAGCTTTGTATTATCAAATGAATCCTAATGATTTGGCATCGCGCTGGTTTGTTGTTGCAGGAGATATACTACAAAGTGTTGAACATTTACAGCACGTTGATTCTAGAAGTGTATTGGCACGCCTGGTTCATTTCCAGCGTTCTTAATTGCATCAGAGGACTTCAAATCATCAGTACTCACATGCATTACCGATTTGACCCACGGTGTGTACGGGGGCTGGGGTTGATGTTTCCGTTTTCTAGGAGACACAAGGATAATTCATGTCTTTATTTCTTGTCTTTATTTCATGACTTGAGACTTCTGGCACTTCTTGTTAGCCCCTTGCGGCTGGATTGGAGACTAGCCCCATACACTAGTTTGTTTAAATATCTAGTTCACGTTTTCACAGCAGTTTGCTAGCGAGTTTCGCCTCGTAATGTGTCGCTCTTTGTGACTTCCAGAATCGTTTATTCTCTTAGATGTCACAACCAGTTCAGAAGGTATGTTTTATATTACCACCTTTATTACTTTCTCCTTACTCTCTAGGTATTTGTTATGATGGCCTTTAGGGGGAGGTTTTCGTGACTTCTTTCTGCCCCTTGACATTGAGCTTCGCCAGTGTTTGTACATACCATCTTGGGTAAAGGTGTTGATTCTTGGAACGTTTTGACGATTCAAGTGCCTCCTTTAGAATTTTCTCAAGTAATTTTCTATGTTATTGGCCATTGATTAGAAGTTGTAGATTCATGCAGCTTGTTATAATCCAGTATGGGAGAGTGATAATGGTTAGTTGATTCCTTGCGGGAACAAAATTTTATTCAGTTAGGCGCGAAGGATTAAGTTGTGACAGACCATGTAGGCCGGCCACAAACGCGACCTGCGGCGGAGTGATATTTTTGGCGGGTGATTTGCCTTAATAGCGTAGTCTCTTTGCAGACTTTCCCGAGATTTCTTTGGCGGTTTCGCACCATTTTTAGACTAGAAGATGTAGTTTTCTTAGTTTTTGAGAGTGGTAGGTAATGTTTATCCTTTTCTAGTCGATTCCTATTTCATCAAACTTCGTGTATTCTTCTTTGGTTTAGATCAATAGATTTAATTACATGGAGGATTCTGATACCGTTACATATGCATGTATTTTGTTTATATTTTTTTAAGCTGTGTCTCAACTTACATTTACCGGTGAAGTGACACAGAAAAGTATAGATCCTGAAGAAGTTTATAGGCGATAGCTCCAAACTCTTACTTCACTTGTGCATTGAATTTATGAGTGCATGTTTCTCATTGTTTATTTACAGGTTAACCAACAAAGATGTTGAATACTGCTACGTACTGCATTACTTCATGAGTTCAGCAAAGGGATAAAGTAAGCAGCAAAGGTCACTCCAACGCTAGTCCTTCGTCTCTTTGTTACAAAACCATGTAAAGCCTGGGAGCATATTAAGTCCACAACACCTGCATTGTACTCTAGGCTAGTATAATAGTCAATGTAGGTACTGGAAGCTTTGAAGTTCCCTTTTTAGTAATTTGAAGGAACAGGGCAGGGAACAGACGTTCGGCGTCTATGCATTCGAGCATATAATGCACATTGATAAGAGAAACCATGAAATGCCTCAGTACCATTGCATTTCTGTAATTCCTGTCGTGACAGTCTATTCAATGGGGCAAGATGTAGTTATGGTCGCACATACTGAAGCTCATCTTCAGCATACAATGAGCCGCTTGTCAAGTACATATTTTGACTTATCATTTTAAGCAAAACTTACATTTATAATATCCCTTCTGAAGGATTAGCGACCATATAACTGGCGATTTTTCAGTAAAGGTATTCCGGCTCTACCATAACCGTAGTTGTAAAGCTTATTGTAGCTGCAACGATTTTTTCTTAGATACAATTTTTCTTCACATTTGTATTCTTCCTCAGCGCATGAAAATTCATTTAGTTTAATGTGGTTGGACACATTTAAAATACATGCTTTCCAGGACAACTGAGGGCGCTATTGCAGTAAGGTCATCTGCATGTGTAGGGAAGACATGGGCCCTTTTCCAATACTCGACTTGGGCTCCGTCTCAGGCTTCGTTCCCAAAACCAATCCGCGATTGTGGGCCTGAAGGGTTTAAATTAAATTAGATTACTGTAATTTCTGGCTCTCTTGCATCTTATTTGATGCTTTGTGGCACTATTAAACTAATTACTGCGCTTACAACTTCAACGTTAGCTAGTTAAAAAACAGTTGCAGCCTGAGACAGAGCCGAAGTTGAGTATTGGAAAACGTGCATGTGTAGGTGTCTCTGTTCAAATTGTGAACCAAAAATTTACTAACTGATAACATTATTTAGAAAGAGATTGATGGTTTCGTATTGCACTGGACGTAAACAACAGTGAACTAGAAAAGAATATAAAGCAGAGTCAAGGAAAATCTACAAAAATGTAGGACTTTGTGTATAAACCAATATGACATCAGAGTTTTGCTCATGAATATGGAAATAATTATTAGCATTAAACCCACCAGGTGGTGAAACAAAAGTTGAAAATAAGGTTAATTGAAAGACAAAGGTGCATTTTCGCAGCTTTTATTTTAAAAATTGATTGCAGCTACCCCTTAATCAAAAAGTGGGTCTTGCCTATTATGGGGCGTGGTGATTTTTAAAATACGGAGCGGAGGGTGAAATTGGCTCCTACTGTTTTCCTGTATTTGAATTTTTACTTTTATTTCTTTGATGTACAGTAATTTTGACGCCAGGCAATACTGCGTGGTTACCAAAACTTTGATTTTGAAAACTCTCCAAAAATTTCAACTTTTTTTCCTTTCAACGTGTTTAATCTAAAGTGTTCTACGTCAACTTTGCCAGAACAACAACAACAAAATTACCTAATCTTTTAAACGATGGGATCGCAAATTGTACACATGTAGCTTCGAGTTGACTCACTAAGTTATACTCAAGTTCATACTAAGATTGCAAGCAGTTGTGATGAAGTAGTGGATTCTGATAGCTGGTCATGTTGACCCAGTGGTACTTTCTTTGTCTTCCACTTTTTGTGATGTGGGTTCGAATCCCACCGAGGTCCACGTGTGAATCAGGCTTTGAGTCCTAATCTGACTCTGTAGGAGAATCATCAGTAGCATAGCCAATGCATGCACAGGAATGGCTATTTTAGACGTAAAATCAGGCCATTCAAAAGCAGTTAATGGACTGCAAATGCTAAATTGGGAGATTCAAAAAGATCATATGATTTCCAACCAAAATACTTTATCTTGCCAGCTTTATCACATCTTCGCTGTGCAACTAAAACGAAAACAAACTTGTATTTCGTATGAGGGAAACAAAATTCTGGCAAGGGGGATTATCTCTGTGCCCGTCTTTCTTTCTCTAAGTCAGTCGGTGATTGAGACGTCTGTAGTGGTAAGCAGGATGTCGTGGGCTCGAGTCCCGCCCGAGTAAACTTGTGCATTTTTTTCGCAAACTCTCGGACAAACCCGTGATTAGAATTAACACCTCCCTGACGCAAAATACATCTGGAAACCTATAAGCACACTCTAAAAACCAATTGGTTGAAAAGAGCCAACAGTTTGGTTATTTTCAACCAATTGGATTGGTAGATATGTGTCCAACCAGAATATCAATTAAATGAACCAATCTTGAATTGTATTTTGTCCATCCAATCCATTATGGTTATGAGACCAACCTTAACGGTTAAGTTTACCAATCTATAATGATAGTTAACAACCAGTGTTTTGGTTAGAGTGCAGTCAGTTACATATGACCAATTCAAATGGTAATGTAATGACCAAAAAGAATGGTTCCAAAATAATCATTGTCATTGGTCAAAACAGTTATAATAGTTAAAATGACCAGTTCATTGGCTACAGTATGACAAATAAGTTGCTTGATTTTTCAGATGATGGACGACGACCAGTGCACTAGAACTAGCCAATATGTTTGAAATGAATAGCAAATATGTAATGAATTAACTAGGGCGGGATTTGAACCCGCGACCTCCAGAATACAGTACTGGCGTTCTACGAACTAAGTTGTCCTGCACTACCCTTCCCATTTGTCAATATCTTTGTTCAGGGTGCTAGTCAGAAGCCATAAAACCTGAAATATCTTGTAGCCAGGATCGGGCCCCAAGACATGATGCAACATAGGGTATGGCGAATAGGGATCACTCCGGAAGATACGGCTTTTTGAACCCAAATCATCAAGTAAACTACGAGGGGAATCAGACTAGGTGCTTATTAGTTGTAAAGCTGAACAAAAATTGATTTGTGAGATTTCAATATGCGACTCTAGGATACCGTTCCGGTGCTCTACCAACTGTGCTATTTAACCCCATACGTTGGCAGCCCTTCCCGGCCATTTGTCACTTATAATAATGTAGGGGTCTTGGGATTCCCCGGTGTGATTACTTTTGAAGTGAATAAGAAATCTGACCTACCGGTCTCTGTCACGAGATCAGAGCCTGGGTATGAGCTTCCCTTGCCGTGTGAAGACTTACGATATCTCAAAGCCACACCCTTTCGGCTAGAAGTCGCTTACATTGTATTACATTTTGGCGGGACCTGAGATATTCTTAGGTTTTTCTCAGTGACAGTTCCCACGCTTGAGACCTGCACTTTGGTGGGCTGGCAATCACGGCAGCATGGCTCCTTGTGGGATAACTTAAGCCCTTTTTCCGTTTGCTTTAGAGTTTACGGCAAATTGGGGCAATTTTTTAGACGTCAGGGTAAAGAACTTTTGAATGTACAGAGACATTTGTAAGTGTGAATTTATCACCGAAATACCGAATGTAACGTTTATTACGATGTACATGTAAGCCATCACTCAATAATAGTATGTCCTCTGTCTTCCTTTATGTTTATTTTTGGGGGGTTCTTTAGGTTACACTTTCATTGCTGATTGACACCTTGGAATAAATCGAAGGGAATCAAGCCACAGTCGCCTAGAGTCCAGTTTTTTGCCTGGTTTTGCGCCTACTATCCTCCTTAATTGGCGGACGGATCTTCATCCTCCTGACAACGGCAGAAGGACCGGACCGCTACAATAACAATAATAATAATACAGGTATTTATAAAGCGCCCTTAATATAGATCAAAGCGCTCTACGTCATTATTATCTCTGTTACCACTTACCAATACTATTGGTTGAAAAAATGAACAGATTGGTTTTGGGTTCAACCAACAGGATTTGTTGAAGGAGAACCAACATAATGACCAATATGTTATTTCATTTCGTGGTAGAATGCTCAACCAATGTGCTTGATTGAAGAACAACCAACGCATTTGTTACAACTTAACCAATACACTGGTCGAAAACAACCAATAGTGTGTCGACCATTGAGATTGGTGGTCTTTTTAACCGAAATGTTTTAAAGTGCAGTTAGTTACTTAAGTAATCTTAACATATCCGGAGTACTTTGCTTTATTGGTCAAGTGTGCTGTTCTTAGTATCGGTCAGAAAGGACCGTGAGTAGAAAATTAATGTGCGGGTAAAGTTGTGGGCAGAGTTGTCTAAGTCTCTCCAAAGGTCACCGTCTGGGTGGGTGGTGAAAGACTGGACAGACAGTGCGGCACCGCTCCTATATACCAGTTATTTTGGCATAGGTAGCACCAGTAATTCGCCGATATAGGGGTCACCCTAGTGAGGGGTGCTGATTGCGGAGCGCGGATACACGTCGTTGGTTGCAAAGTGTAGAGTAGAGTTATTAGCTGCACTTTGCGGCGTGCGGATTATTGAAATGTTGTTTTGTATTATATGTTATTATTCTTTTGTAACTCTTGTATGAAAGAGGTATCTTCCAACAGTGATTACATTAGTTAAAGAAAAGTAGACCTATATTAAACCAGTTCATCTGATCTTGTCGGTAATTCCTCGTGTCCGAACATGCTCATTGTTGTGTCAGTCGATTGGGTCACCAAATCAATTATCAGTCGGTGGTATGTTTCCGCCAAAAGTCCCCTAACTCCTGGACCTCAAACCTGTTTAGGTCAGGTGACTTTCCCTGCACGTGGAAATAGTTCACCCAGACTGGTGAGGCCCAGACTGGCTCGCGGTGGCAACATTTCTTGCTTTAGCAATTCACTTTTCATGAACAAGATTTAACTTCGAACCGATCAAAATACTATTTTACTTCATACCTTACATTAATTTTGTTACCAACTTCTATATGTTTGTTGAATTTCTCTGGTGTGTTTGTACTTTTTGCCTGCTTTTAGAAGTACCCGTTTAGTCAGATTCCTACAGCTGCACAACCTTCACAAATCAGTTTTTCCGCAACTTTGTTTTTTTCTTCAAAGTACGAAAATTCCTGTAGATTCCTATTTGGTTAAATGCATTAAAAAGTCCTATTTAAAATTATCCATGCCCTCCTGAACAACTAAGAGCGCAGTTGCTGGGGTACCATATAGGGAAGTTTCCTGGAATGACATCACAATTTTGCTCATAAATATTGAAATTTCGTTAGCATTAAAACGAAAATAAAGGCGGTAAAATACTATGAAGTAGGGAAACAAATATTGACGATAAATGTAACTGAGTTATTAACGTGCAGTTGGAACGTTGGTATTAATCCAAACTGATTGAAGCTTCTCGAAACCAGCATTCTGCGTGGACACATTTACACATAAATGTAGTTTGACGCCGCGAGGGGGTTAGCCCCCAATATCATTTGGGACAGGGTGTGCTTCACACTGGAGAAAAGACGTCTGCAACACAAATTACGCCACAGCCTGCACCTGACCATTTCGTCTTTATTTCTGATGTTTTGGCCCCCCAAAATATTCCTGGGTATGTTACTAGGTTTTCTGTAAATAATATATAAATACAAACACAAGATAGTGAGAATTGACGTACGCAAATAGGTAGTAAGGACTCAACAAATAAAAGCCGTCACAGCTCAATTTAACACTAACTTGTCGTAGTCCTATATGTACATGTATTCAGTTTGCAGGTAACAGAGCAAAATGTGGCTAAAATTTATGCATCCCAAACCAACAGAAAGTTATTAAATGCATCTTCTAGTAAACCTCACTGTCACAAGAAACCACATAAAGAATTAACTTACCACAGGCGCTGGAGGAAATAACCCCTTTTTAGCTCAGCATATTGCCATGAAGAGAGCTCATGGCGCACTCATTGAAAAACAGCAGACTTGCACCAAAATCTGCTTGTCTCGGTCAATCTGTGAGCCGCTCACTATTCCTACGCCGTTTAATATGCCCAAATTATAAACACAGCTGAAGTAAACTTAGAAAGATCTCAATTTAAATGCAAAGTTATTCCCTTAAGCAATATTTAATAATTTAATAATTTTTCTACAAGGTACTGCCTTAAAAGAATAGCATTGGTGACCTATATCTGTTGGGCAAAAATTCAATGTTTACATTTCTCTACGTAGTGATGAATTGCAAAAGTATACCTTTTGCAGGCAAAACGAAATGACACATAGACTGGCTACCTGAATTAGAAAATAAAATTGGGTTTAGAAATAGACAGGCTGCCTGTCCTATGAACTGAGGAAGTCTCCCACATTAACCGAGACTGTTATCTGTTGTCTTTCAAGTAGGATATTCAGAGATTATTCCTCCTTTTAGATGATTTATCAACAAATTAACCTATCATTAAAGCAATACATTTCTCAATCAATAAACTCCGATTAAATGTCCTCAAAATGATTTATTGCGCTTGCATTATCTAACAGCATTATTTTAAGTTTAACACATTACCGATGTCGTTAATGAATAACATACAGTTATCGTGGAAATCGAGTTAGAATTGATTGACGGCCGATTAACGTAATGTATTTCTGATATCAGATCAAATATTCTCGTCGCAAATTTGCAAAAGTTGAACATATTTCAACTTGAGCTAACTTTCGAGGCATTTCATGACGTCAAACTTGCTTCACTTTCGCATGAAGTATGAACCGACCGTAACACGCTATGTGCCCTACCGTCGCTGTGGGCATGGGATACACACTTTGCTGATTCGATGCATAGGATGAATCAATCAGCTGATGGAAACCTGTGCCAGAGGGCGCCACTTTGGCAGCAAAGTTTTGGGCTGTTTTATGCACCACTGGACGTGACAGGATTGGATGATCGAGCTCAACCCACACATGGTCGATAGGGCTATGGTCTAGACAAAAGAAAGGCCATGGTAGGACTTAAACTGTTACTGCGCTCAAGATACTGGGTAATCAATCTGGCAACATGAGGCTGCGCAATTTCATGTTGAAACAGAGGTATCTCTGGGTGTCCATTCAGAAACAGCCTCGCTACTGGCTCCAAAATTTCATCATTGTACTTCTGGGCATTGATGTTACCATTTATGGCTAGCAGATCAGTAAGGTCAATTGCTGTGATACCTGCGCAGACCAGGATGCTGACCTCCCCATCTGTCGTGATCTACGAAATTACAGTCAAAGAATCATTCACCACGACGACGATAAACTCAAACTTTTTGGTCACAATTTACCAGGAAACGTGATTCGTCAGGGAATTCGCCTTTAGCAGAAGCACCCCTTCATCGGTTGAAAAGAGCCATATTTTCGGAAGTGTTCATTTTGTTGGGAAAGATGCTACTGTAACGCGTGCATTTCATAGTCGTTGGGAACCAGCGAGGTTCATTTCGGTCAAATTGACTAAGTCATGGCATTCTTGTGTCTAGTCTTTTTTTCTGGGAAAAAAATTGGTTCTGGAGTCCATGAACTATGAGCCATCACAAAAACATCTGGAATCCTGTGAAAACAAGCGATTAATTGAAAAATTGTCAGACCAGTATCTTCGCGCTCAATGAAGTATATCACTCAAAAACTTTGTACAGTATCCACTATTGTATTAACAACGATTGAAAATACATCACCACAGCATTAGATAGACATATTATCAACTTGTATTACTTTTTGGCCAAGCCTCCAACATGGGTGTGAATCCCGGGGGATGGGAGGTTGGGGTCGGCTATTGAATCACTCAAAGACAGAAAACAAATGTAAAAAAGAAGCATGAATATATCATTCTCATGAAAGAGTCTGCATGAATGTAATACATATTCAAGATGTACATCTGTATCATGAACATCACCCCTTGTAGTGTCATATGGTCCCCTACCCCCCGACCCGCTTTTTCAAATTTCCATGGCCAGGCAAGTCATCCCCTCACAAATCCCCAACTCCCATATTTCCATCAGAAATTCACACCACTAGAAAACAACATTCTGGTAAAAATGCTGTGTGAAATGTATCCAAGTCCCCATTGGCCAACGCCTTTGCCCATTAGCACATTGCCCTTTGTTCTGAAACTGGATAACCCTTATCTTGGAAACTAAACCCAATATTTCCTCTAGAAGTTCTCCTTGTGAAACATGAACCCAAACTTTTGGCAGTGTTTACTGATGACGGTTCCCAAAGCTGGTGAACCACAGAAGAACACCGACACCTTTCCTTTATCCTCCTCCTGTATCTCCTTGAAGAGCTGCAATTAAACAAGAGACAAAAAGGAAACACTTCATGGTTTATAAAATTTGCGTTTGCATGACTATTGATATAAATTCTTACATACAATATTCTTCCAATTCTGACTCTATAGAACATTTCAAGATCCAAAGTCGTTGGCAAAGTGTTATCCCATATCTGTGAATTAATTTACACTCATACTTATCAAAACTTTAAATACTAATCTTCATCTAATACTAATTTGGCCATTTGTGATCAAATTTTACCTCTCGTAATTTTACGTCACGTTGGGATGTTAGAAAGATAGCAGTAAAACTTCGAGCACATTTGTCATCCAAACTTTACTCTCAACCGTAACCCAATTTAAAATTAATCCCAACTTTCACCAGCCAGCCATAAACAAAAAAAATGTTCCTGAGATATGTCCCCACAGGGAAGCCAAGATACAATTACTTAATACCAAAGAGGTAAAATACATTTACAAACTACATTCTGGTGAAAGGAAACGTATCAAAATTAAACAGCAAAATCAGTATCTCGGTTCCCTTTGCAAAGAGAGTAATTTGTACACTCTATATGTTGCTCTAACTTTTGTTCTTTTTCACCTTATTCCAATCTGGTCTTCCAGCCTGTAGCTTGGTTCGTAGTCCAGTCAACATGTCCCTGTTTTCCTGCTTATGGACTAAGTCTAGTGCCATCTGGAGGCCAACATTCTTCATGTCGAAGCGTTTAATGCCTGTCATGAACAAGTGGATATCCAAGAAGCGATCCAAGGAGTATTGACTCTGCCCTTGCTCCAGATTCAACAGCATGTCTACGAACCACTCGAAGGCCGTGTGGTTTCGATTCAACCAAATGAAATCCACCTGCCACAAGAAACCTAAATTAGAATTGATACTAACAAAATACTCTACATGAATATTGTAATCAACAGCAAAGATCAATGAAAAAGAAGTTTGACAACGAAGTGGTACGAATTGGCCATGCAGGAACCACACCTGTATTGTCCACGTCACAATGGTACTTCGGTCGGTGAGCTACTGATCATAACAAGAATGGGCAATCATGGTCAGTGACCGGTAGAATGAACTGTTTGATTTGGTTTGTGAGTCATCAATTTGAAGGTTGGTTTTTCTGTCAGTTCCTCGCTTGGTTGCTTGTGTATCCTGCAATTTATTTCTGAGTAAAATATAAAGACTCTCTCGATTACCGTGTCTTACAAAAGTTCGCCAGTTGTGTCAGCTTTTTTGTTTTCCGCTTTCTATGAGCTTTAATCACAAATCGGACATTAGGCAATTTATCCTTAATCAGTTTTTTAATTTATTGAACACTCTGGAATGGGAAAGTGCTCAATACTTTTGGCTATAACAAGCATTTTCTGAAATATTTGTCACATATGGCAAAAAGAGGGTATGCTCCTTTCTTCCTTAATTTGGACTTGCTGGAGCACAAAGACAGTTATCCCCATTTAACACATGACTGTAAGATTTTTAAAAGGGATAAAAATGGCCCACCCGCAAATAAGGTAAATGATGGCTCCTACCTTCTTGACCCTAAGAGCCCGTTTCTCTCGCTCCTCTTCCACCCAGGTATGTTGACAGTTAGGACAAGTCGTAACAATACTCCGATGTCTGCACATGATAGACTGCATGATGGAAGCAAACGGAGTGACACCGATACCAGCCCCGATCAATACAGCGTGCTCAGACTCAAAGACGCTGGTGCTTGGTGTCCCGTAGGGGCCTTGAATGTGGACCTACAACAGGCAAGCAAAATTCTTCATTCCATTGAAGTACCATTACTGCCTAAAGATTTGAATTCCTTCCTTATTTAAATAAACACTCACCTCTCACGGTATTCTGTCAAATAAGATGTGTAATCTAGGGACTGCTCAACAAACGCAATCCTGATTGCTGACAACACTTCAGGGTTTAAGAAATGCCTGGCATATTATTTGAAAACAAACTTTCGTCTCCTACTTACTTGTATCTTGTTCGTCTTTATATCAAATAGGACCTGTGGTCTGAGGCTTTCCTTGGAGACTTGTCGACTGAGGTATGCAGTGGGCCCAGTTGAAGTCATCATCCTCGGACTAGTTTGTTTCACTGATTCATTTCCCTTACAGAAGGCATGTCTCCCGTTCTTTGATGCTCCTTCAGTTGACCTTTCAATTTCAGGAACAGTCGAGGTATCCTCACTCTGATATTAATGGATGAAAATAGACTTCCCGTTACAAGTAATTCACACTTTCTATCAGTGTAAAGTATTTTTAAAAAAGAGATTACTTCTGTCACAAAGTTTGCCGAACTGAATTTGTCTTCGGGGAATATGTTTTAGAGGACAAATTATTCGGAACTCGTACTGTATACTAGCCTGCTGATAAAAATAACGTGTAAAATCTCAACTCTGACCTCTTCTCCTATTTCTTCAGCTACTTTTCCAACATCTGCCGACTGGTTTTCATGTCCTTGGTCTACTTTGATCTCGCTTAGTTCCACTAACTCCTCATCAACCTCTGGAATCCTGCTAGGGAGCGAGGTCTTCTTCCATTGTACAACGGTTTGAGGATCAACCTCGGCGTTGAAACTAACTCGGCAGACTTTCATGACAGGCGGTGATTCTACTTCGTCGAGACTCGTGGGGGAGTCGTCGGTAGCGATCCTGACAGCCGTGTCATCAACAGTGGGCCTGTAAGGATCATCTGACTGTGGTGTACCGTTGAAATTATTGCAGTCGTCTTGTGATATTTCGAACCCAGCGTTGACTCGCTGATCGGCATCAGACGGGCTTTTCGGACACTTTACTCCCAGAGACTTTTTAATCGTGATGGACTGCATGCCATCGAAGAAACGGTAGAGGCGCATGGTCCAATTACCAACAGACCGAATATGAAGAGACAGAATGCCTATCAAAAAAACAATATCATCTCAGATAGTAAAGAAACCTTTTCCATGTAGATATTCCATGTAGCATCGCGTAGGTGTCCTTAGGTTACCACTCATGTAATTAAGTGGCAAATATGAACTCATTGAACACATATCAGCATTTTGCACAATGGGTTCGATTTGACCTCGTCAATTTTGATTCAATCTGACCCGACTTGATTTATTTTATTCATTTCCATTGCATACACAGTGCAATCACTTTTATTCATTTTACATTCCAGGCGACACGATTTCTTTCCCATCACTTTGTCTGAACTCGGCACAATAATTTAGTTTAACTCTATTTCTTGCGGCAGTACTACGGTTGGTATCCATACTGACCTGCCTGTTCCGGAGCACTGCTAATCGTAAACGGGTGCCACTCGTTCCTCGCTATTTCAGGAATCTTGATAAAAACGTAGTCCCCAGCTTTGTACTTGAAGTTACGCGGCTTGGTCATGACCAAATGTGTTACCTGAAAAGAAAATGCACTGGTCGTTTCAAATCCAAATATATAAAATTAATGCATGTCTTTTTAAGCTGACATCTATCTTAATTGAGTGAGCTTTACTACAAGGTTCAATTACCTGGCATCTTATGACATTTGTAGGGACATGTGACCCAGTCGTTGAGATTTGTGGCTCCCAGCTACGGGACTGCGGTTAGTATCAAGCTCTTAGCATCAAGACATAATGTCACTTTGGCCCTCTGTACCTCTCCCAACCCAAACGAAAGAGTGTCTGTGAGGGTAGATATTGTGAAAACCTGCCTGCACCTGACATGGCAGTATTGGCCAAATACTACCAAGGGAGCTGAGATGGTTTAGCTAGAACTATTCAGATGCTATGAGCCCATCAAACAGGGATATGAAGGATAAAATTAGATGATTTGCGCCTGCATATGGTATCATTTAACAGAACGATAGTATTTTATGGACAATACACTCAATGGCTTAAATTTGTGCTGGAAATTGGAGGGTGGAAAGTGGGGGGGCACATGAAAATTTGAAAAGGGTGTGACACAATATGACTATATAGATGTCGATGTTAATGGTTTTAATGTTCATCTGTAATATATATTCAGAATGACATATTTATGCCTGTTTTAGTTGTTCTTTATTTTTTTGAATGATAGGCCTCTAATGAACACATTTTAGTCCTTGGAAGTCTGGCAAATTCTTCACCATGCTCTTTAAAGTTTTTGCTCACAAAAAGTGGGGGATGGGGAGATTCAATGGCCTATCAAAAATTGGGGGATATACCCCAATCCCCAGGATTTACCCTAATGGACACACGTAACCAGGTACATTGCAAAGTTGCACCCTTACATCTACATGACGTAAATAGCAAGTGAGTCTCCACACATAGATACTCACTCCAGAGGGCAGCAGGTCTACCTCCTTGATATACGTCTTCCCATGACGAAGGCGCCGGATGATTTGAAGGTTACTGAACTTCTCAAGAAGAAAGAGGATGAGTGGACCAACAAACCACGCCCAGAACACTGGACCGTGTAAGATTAGCAGGAACCAGAAGAGAAAGTAGCAGATCTTGTGAGTCCAGTAGAAAATCTGTTGTAATATGCACACCAAAATATGGCTAAAATATGAATAGTGCGGAGTCATTTTGACCCACCAGAGAGATCTCGTATTATCAGACGGCATTAAAGGTAGCAAACCACTGGCATTATTAAGCAATTTCATGCTGTTGTTAAGCACAAAAATTACAACATGCCATGAAAGGATATATCACTTGGTGTTTGTGATGGATGTCAATCAAACCCATGGACTGTGGCAAAATCTTTCGTGCATACGTGTGTAGGAATTAGACCTACCTCAAAATGTCCAGAACGTCTTACGTAGCTCAGTGATCCCAAGATAAGAACCAATAAGACAATGTCTAGGATCCAGCCCGTGATAAAGGCACTTCCAACAAGCTTGCCCACCCGGAGCCCGACTGGAAGGAGGGTGGGGTCGGTGAATAACAGTTCGACTGCTGTGAAACTCTTGTATGTCTGTAAGATCACTGTCGTAGAAACAATGTAACTTTTGTCGTAAAAGCCTTTTGTATTAAAGATTTGGGGACTCCCGTTTCTTGGACTCCCTCCCCCCATCAGAGCTGACTATTGGTTCAAATGTTGCCTCAAATTGATTAAGATAGACGTCGTTTTAAAATGACGAGTCTTCTTCCTTGTCTTGAATAAACTCTGACATAAGCACAGCAAACAAGCCATTTTAAAGTTTAGCTACAAACAATTTTGCTTAGACAAATTCTGTATTCTTCAACTTTGTATTTTCCTTCTAAAGTTGAAATGTCTTTACATTCCTAATAGGTAACGTGCCTTGAGAAGTGCGCTTTTTCAAACAATTAAAATTATCCACGACATTTGAGGGCGCTAATGCTGTGAAGTCATCTAGGGAAGACATAATTTAGTGCAAAAAGGGTTTTTATGGCGTGCAAAAATAACATTTAATCTCTATCGCGCAATATAGATATCTCCATAAGTTTCCTCGTCCGAGTTCAGCAGGTTGCTCTCGACATTTTGTGTTATCTATTATCTTGAGGGGCTTTGATCGTGTCTCAATACTTGTACTCTCGGGGTTGTTTACATTTGGAAACGTTACACAACCTTCTGCTCAGTTAAATTTTGTACGTTACGTTACAATGACCTTTCCGTTGACCCAGTGTGCGGGACCGGCATCATAATAGAGATGTCTCCATTAAAACAGGACATACAATAGAGATATCTCTATAAGAGATTCTATAAGAATTAGACATATCTATATACGCAGATTAAATGTTTACTTTGCACACCATAGTTTTCTGTTCAAATTGTGAACCCAGAGTTTACTAATATTAAAAACATTTGTGGGAAAGGGATCGAGGCTTGCTTATTGCCTTGCATATGAACAACAATGAATCAGCTAAGATGAAAAAACTGAATCCAACAAAATCTTCAAATTACAGGACATTTTGTACAATCCGACGTTTCATTGAGGCTTTCGTCCTGAGATGACATCACAGTTTTCCTCATGAATACGTAAAAACTCATTAGCTTAAAATAAATAAGGCAGCAAAACACCCTTTCAAAAAGTTAAAAATAAGGTTAACCGTGACCAAAATATTTGCATTTTGAAAGTCTGTAAACAAATCGAGTGCAGCTACCCTTAAACGTGCTGCGAATATTCAGCACTAAGTCTGTGTAGGATGTCTCCCCCCACGACAAATCTAGCTCGATGCAACGTTAATGGTAGAAGTATACCAGCATGCCTGATTTACAATCAGACTTCTTAGGTGACCAGTGTACATAAGATCATCAGTACTCACATGCATTGCCGACATGACCCAAGGTGTGTGCGAGTGCTAGGATTGCAGCCAGGTACCCGATGAATTTGTGAAACATAATGTTGTCGTCAAAGGGTAGGATTTGCATCAGCAAGGTCGACGACCTCAGAAAACTCAAAGTTTTACGAAGCATCATGAGGACGATAATGGCGCAGTTGAAGTTCAAAGCCTGACCACAACCACGAGCTTAATTAGGAATCAACGTTTTGAAGAAAAAAGCAATAAAAACTACAAATTCATAATGTCCTTATTACCCAAATCGTTGCTTTGAAAATGACAAGCACGACAGGGATTTCACGAGAGTTATTCACACTTGTTCATAGGAAACCTTACCGTTGTATATTTCAAAAAGCACTATATAGGGTGTCTTTAATAAAAATAAAAACCGAGACAAATTGTTTGTTTCTTTAATGTGATTTGTTATTTTTGTAAAAAGTGCTCATCGTCTGTTTTATTATGACGTCCTTTTTCGTATAACGCCAAGAAATCCTAATTTCCGTCACAGATGACTGAGCAAAAAGTGGCTCAGTGGCTTTTTACTAAATGGATGTTTTGGTCTTGAATTCAGTGATGGCTTCATTGTCCGAACTACGTAATTTTGGCTGGAATCCCCAAATTGAATAATACCTATTTGAAAGCAAAAAAACGAGGGCAGAAGTTCAAAAACTGGGACAGTGGCAAGAATAAGCCCCTAAGTAGAACCACGGTTGTCTTTGAAATCAATTTACTTGACTGCTTTTTGCTTATTCTTTAGAAATCTTCCGAATTCTTCAGAAACGCTTCACGCTGGGCAAACCTATGATGCGTGTGGTGTAAATTCATTTCTGACACGGTCGCGGTTTAAATTTGGGCTCATTCAGGTGTGACAGAATTGTGAATTTCTTGATATCATAAATATTGGGACATCATATTCAAACAGAACATGTTTACCATTTACGAAAATAATCAGTCCCATTCAAGAATCAAATTAATTAATTTCTGTTTCGTTTTCAACCCTGCTGAACAGTTGTGTCCCGGACTGGCGGCTTCTGTGGACGCCAGTCCAGACGCCGTGTGATTATTGTGGCCCTCATTCCCTTTCAGATGCACTTATATGGGTTTGACCTTTTTCAGTGAGTGTCCCTTCATAGTCTTGACTCAAGTCGGGATCTCCTTTATCCTTTGGATCATAGAATTATTTATAAAATGTAACTCTATGCTCGGGATACATATCGAGACCGAGCCCCGTTACTTGCTTCGCACCCTCTTGTGTCCACTTATTACTACGAGTTCAGTTCAGAAATCCCGACTTGACGAATCTGCCAACCGTTTGTACACAGCCAATGGGCTCATCTACCAAAGGTGGTAGCAGCCAATCAAATTGCCGGACTGATTTTTACGTCGTTCACACCTGCATCTTAATGAACGAGTCTACATGTTTGACGACTGTGATTGGTGGAAATTCGGTAAACATTATGCAAGATTATGTCGTTCACATGCAATCATATCATGAATAACTACATATTACCGGGGTCCAATTGGCTCATCCGTCAAGTTGGAGTTACTGACTGGTGACGTATGACACACGGTGTACAATAAAAACTATCAAATGAGGGCGCCTTATAAGTGTTATGCGAGCTGCCGGGCCGAGTGCGATGACGGAGTAGTACGTACGGACTGAAAGTATGTCTGTCTGAGGAAGAACAACGTAAGTCCGACTTGATTCAAATCTAGCCCCTACACATTGAAACCCCCCCCAAAAAAAAAGTCAAAGAAAAGTCGGAATATCTTTCTCCCCATTCTGTCTGGATTTCAGGGTGGGGCTGAACAAGGGCCGAGCCATGTGCTAAGCAACAATCAACAATCAATCCAGATACCGCCACCACCACAACGAAATTATCCAAACGCGTGTCTAAAAACATCTTAGAAGCCGACTGGCAACTGACAAATCACGTGAAAGGCCTTGGCTTGCCCTTGCGCCGCCCTGCAGTGTGTAAATAATGCCATTGAATTCCTACGGGGTATGTGGCTGAGACGTTTACACACAGTTCCATGGGACTTGGGCCAAGACGGCAGAACTCGATAGCAGACTCGATCGAGCATATGCCGCGCGCCGATTTCTGTTGCACCCTATCATGACTTCATTTCACCAATCGACGGCTTGTTCTACCGTCTTGGGAATCTTAAACAACCAAGGCGTGGTCTTTGTATGTAAAATAGTAGTTTAATATGAATATTCACATTGACCCTAGGATGCAAAAAAGGATACAAGACAGACTGTGAGAGCGCTGGAGGGGATTCGCATCAATAGCGTCAGCTTGTTATTTTTTTCAGTTCCGTTATAGGAAGTCTTTTACAGGCTTACGTCTTTGGTCCAATGAATCGACCGCGGCCATTATCAACGGCGACAGTATTGGTACTTTAGTAGTACGCTTAGAGTCGCGTAGTAATGCTTGTATATGTACATGTGTCGATTGTATCGCCTGATAGGTCATGTGATGCAGGTCATTAACCCTAACCCTCCTCAATCCTTCACCTGTTGGAGGATTGAGGAGGGTTAGGGTTAATCTACATTCATCACATACAGATTCAACTGGTATTTGCTGGACGCTGACTGGTTCCTCCGGAAATCCGGAGGAGAAGTAAAGCTAAAAAACCCCAGCTTGTAAACGATTTTCAAGACTGCAGAACGAGCCGTCGATTGGTGAATGAAGTCACGAGAGGGCGCAAAAGAAATCGGCGCGCGCGGCATATGCTCGATCGAGTCCACCATCGAGTCCTGACGTTTTGGCCCAAGACTACATGGGACTCGGCCAGAGGCCGGCCCCAGCATATTTTTTGTCTGGCTAATGGGAATGCCTGACTTTAAAGGTGACTAAACCAGGCCGTAGAGGTAGGATTAGGTAGGAAATGATTGCGGATGGCCATTATTTTTTTTAGTTAAAGCAATTACCCAAAACGGCGTCCACAATTAGATGTCAGTGCTCTCTTTGCAAGGTTCTAATTAAGACACCCTGTAGAAAGGTAGCATTTGGTTTATGCAGCCACGCCATGCTTTTATTTTTCCTTCGACTCCATTAACCAAAGGAAATTCAAATCTGGAATCAAGAACCCATGTGTGTTAATATAATAAATCTGTGTTATTAAAGAAACGACTTCCTGTCGACAAAAAATGTAAGCTATACAGGAAAAGAAGGCCCATCAAAAGGTCACATTATAAAAGAGCCTACCAATCAGGAAACACCAGTTAGCATCAGGGTTAAATGAATGGCGGTAGGCGGCCTCTGCAAAGACCACACCAGTCACGAGGATTATGGTCAGAAGTAGTGCGATTCGTTGGATATTATTCCGCAAGTAGTTGACCCGTAACCAGGGTATACCTCTGCAACCTCGTCTCTTGGGTCTAGTGTCTTTAAGCCAAGCTGCTGCACTATATCATAGTATGAACAATAAGATAAATATGCAGTGTGAGATGACAATACGATAATTAGGGATGTTCGGTGTATACAGCTTATAAGTCTGTCGAAAGTGCTTTGATCTTACCCGATTGAGAAATTTTCCAGCAGATCTGGGTACCGCTTAAGTGCTGTCATGAACTCATCGAATGAGATTGAGCCATCGCTGTTTTGGTCTGCAGTGTTAAACAGCGTTTCGGTCAGGTGATCTACTTTCCGATCACTGAGTTGCAATGAGCTGTCCTCCACTCCCGTCTTCAATAGAGCTCGTAACTCGTCTTTCTCGATGGTTCCATTTTCTAGGAGACACAAAGAGAATTCACATTTTTTTATTTCTTGCTACTTGTGGGTGTAGTTTCATTGTACTATGGGCTAGTGACCACCAATTTGTGTACTGGAAGTATTGGAGAGTTTATTTTTGTCAGTATCGGTAGTTTGGAAGCGTAGGGCAGGGAACAGGAACATTACATTGCTATAATTCTTGTTACGACGTTTTATTAAATTGGGCAAGATGTTGTCACATTGAAGTTTATCTTCTACGTCTGATGAACCTCTTTGCACAATGACTTGACAATCCTCCTTCGTCAAAATAACGTATTTCGCCTCCACAATAATCTCCAAATATCCCCCTTAATGTCGAGACTGACGAGCGCATCAGGAAAGTTCCTAAATCTAACACAAAGCAGACGTAAGTGTGCCCCGACAGACAAGAAGCTTACAGAACGAAATATGTACTATACACAGCTTACGAAGTCAGCACCACTTCTGTTGCACGGAGTCCTGAACACTGACGTTGAGAAGGGAAATGAGCTTAACAGTTTCCATATGAGGTGTCTCAGACGCATACTTCGAATCTCCTACTAAGACATTGTCAAGAAGACAAACTCCTCCGTTCCGTCCAGAGTCCACATTGCAAGTATGTTCTTCTTGCTCCATCTGCAATGAATTCGCTGGCTTGGACACTTCCACCTCATGGAGGGTACACAGGTGAGCTTAGGGTCTGTCAAGCCGTACCTACATCTGCCTATAGGATGTAGAAAAAACTGCCGCCACCGTGTGGGATGACACAGCAAAGCCAAACGTCGTGGTCAGGCGACAAAACAGATAGACAATCGGCCAGACTCCATATGTCATGTGATGTCACCTCTTTACAAAATAACAAATCACGTGTGAACGAATGTAAAACCTGTCCTGAATATGCGAATAAACGAAGTATTTCAATTTGTCAAAAACGTTGCTGCAGTGATCATGCAACTGAACCTTGTTGCGCTACTGGGAACATGCTTTCATTTCTCGAGGTGGAGGCAGATGATAAACAATCATTTCCTTTTTATAGCCATTTCACAAAAGAGGAGTTTTAACGACAATTGATTTGATTTAATTTATTACTGTAAATAAAGAAATACAACAGAATTAGTCTCGGCTCGAATGAGTACAAACGAGAAAAATAAGATAAAAAAGCACATTCCACTTTCCCATTGCCCAATAGTCGACAACTTGCTTGGTTTATTGTTACAGTAGGATAAATGCTATTACAAAGCTTACTGGTTAAGCTCGCTTATTATGGGAAAACGAATGGAAAGGATTTTACAGATGGGAAAATTGGTACAATCATTTCAGGGGAAAAAAATTCCGCTTGCCCATTCCCGGACACAATAGGCCAATAGGAATTTTACAGTAAATCTGCACTCCAGACGTATCCTTTAGAAGTAGACCCATGAATAGTGCATTATGTTGATGAAGAATCCTATGGTTGAATTAATTGTTGATCCCTCTTGTGAAACAAAAAATACAATCCATGAAATTTGTGTCCTGGAATTAGCAATATGCTGTCGGAAATGTCATTTTGCCATCAGAAGCAAAAGAGGACGCGTTTTGTTGGAAACATAAATGTACAAAATAGAAACTGAAGCCACAGGAAAGTTGGCTAAGCCTTACCGTCTAGGTCAAAGACGTCAAAAAAGAACCGGAGTTTTTCCTCTCTGGTTCCCTTGTTAAGAAGAAAGAGACCGTGCATCATTTCTTGCTGGGAGATCGTCCCACTATGATCGTAGTCGAACATATCGAAGAACCGGTCGGCGAAAAATTCCTGCCGTATAGTTAGACAAACCAGGAAATAAAGACTTTATAAAAGGGTGTCTTCGAAATTTCAAGCAACTAATGAGCAGTGACTTTCCAATCGTTAAAGTGAATATTAAGCCCCAGGGAATTGATTAAATTTAAGATTAAAAACCATTTCACTGGTAAAAAAAAGAAGATAACCGTTGGTACCATTTTGGGAGGATCCAAAAGAAAGTGTACACAACTAAATAGCTACCTACATTGTTTTACATATGTTTCAGGTTTTCTTTTGATCTTTGTCCAAAGTCACCACAAGGATGCTTTACAAGCTACGTCCAATTCCAGTATTCCAGGTGGTTTTTAGATTTTAGCCTTAAATCAGAACAAACAAATTAAGCCACTAACATTTCGTAAGTCCAAAGCATTCTTGAAGCTCTCCCGGTCGATGTCCGTGTCTTTGCCCGCGATAGACGCAAAGCGTGACTCTGCCCACACCAGCCACTTTGCGTCGGCGTCCAAAACATTTCTATGATAATAAAGATGAAAGATTCAACCAGCAGTGGTTACGAGAACTCAGTAAAAATGTGTGTTGTGCGTGACTTCAGCATAACCCGTGACACACGGGTAATGCGTTACGTTATTTACTGATGTACAAATAATAATCCTTATACAATATAGTTTTTTTAAACGTTACCTTCCATCTGGAATAGTTTTTCGTCAGCGACACTGTTCTTTCTTCAAAAACTAATTTCTCATCAACACACACAAAGCAAAACAGGAAAAATGAGCATTATTACAAGCCACTCTTCTGCAGATATTTGACGATAATACGACTTTACCTAGAAGACTAATAGTTGACCGCCGACGAACACGTTATACCTAATATACATTTGGAAGTGTAAAGAAAGACAAGTTTTAGTCACAGAAATCTTCATTGCCACTTTCGATCGTTTTCAACGACGCTTACGTGATATGCCATTGGTACTGACTGTTGGGACGTGTAAGGGCTTGTATATATTCTGGTTAACAATGACTAGCAAGCCATTTTATTGTTTAGTGCGGGCTAACTTCTCATTGTTGGAAACCTCCACTTAACGACGTATCCGAAAGGCGCAAACAAAGTTTGACTTTAATTTGAAAACATTTTATGTGTCCAAATCACTCATGTTCCTCGGAAGACACCCTTAAGTAAGTGGAATTAGACTGAACTACAACGACCGTTGTGAATTCATAGTGTAAGTATTGACCGCCGGCAAACTGAGGGCGGTCTGTAGCTTGCAACAAGCGAGCTCATTCACCTCATAAGAGGTTGTAAAACAGATGAAGATGATGAGAAAATTACCCATCCCAAATATCTATCTGCAACACAATGGTAGAATTTGTGATACATTTTGCAGTTTCCAGAAAAATGAGCTTGGAATGGTTTCTTTATATAAGAAACATTCTGGTATGAAAAACATTTCAGTGTGTGGGAATTGATAATAACTTAATTATGTTGTGGAATTTGGACGTCAAAGGCAAACGTCCCGAAATTTTGAGCAAGATTGGCTATTGGCCGGCCCAACGCATGAGCAATGTAATAAGCGGTGCTAGTAAGTAAAACTTTTTCAAAAATACCTGGTCTCATGGTCTCAAACTCCCATACGAGCGTTTTCAATAGCTATTGGTACCCCACGGTTTCTCTCATGGGAAAATTGGATTGAAAAAAAGACAGTTTGTGTTACCGGATCTTCCCCGCAAAAACTGGTTTAAAAACACATAGTGTTACGACCCCATAAAAATAACAACCCTGTAAGTCACACAGAGTAGTGACTTACAGTTCTCAAAGTAAGAAAAAGCCTGCTTAACCATGCCTTAGCAACTGTTGCTACAATGACCTCAAATATTGCAACAGTACAACTGGTGGCTTTTTCAGTTGGGTAGACAAAGTGACGAACTCAAAAGGGATCGGGAAAACAATCAAGCCTGTCTAGACGTTTAGTGCTGCGAATACAAAGAAAAACCCTCAACCTGTCGCTTAGCCAAGATTTTCAAAGGCCACCTCGCATCCATAACTATCGCTATGCTCGACTTCATCATAAAAGAACTGCAAACGTTCTACCTGTCAGTATGTCCATTGCAAACTCATTTTGTTCACGTTTGAAAACTTTGTATTGAGAAAGAAGTGTGACACACACACAATTAAAAACCTTCTATCTCGCTCTAATCCAGTGGTGCGCCAGGGGGCGCTTAAATTATAAGTTCAGGGACACCAGGGAATTAAAGATAAGGAAATAATAGTCAATGTATACTATTTCCAATAAGGTTTCCAGAAATTTCGAAGTTGCATCATTTTTTAGGTTCTTTTTAAATGTTAAGGTTGATAAAACCATAATTTACGTTTAACCTTACTTAATTCCAATAGTAGGTAGTAGGAGAGTTCAAGACTGTTCCCCTCCCCTGAATACCTACCCCACCCCTCTGGCGGTAAAAACAAAATGAAAAATAATCATTATGCTACCTGACATTTTAATTAAAAAGTGAAAAATATTTCTAAACACATAAACCAAACTAGAGATGCTAGACCTAGAAACCAACGTCAATTGGTACTTTTGTAAAGACACAAATAATTCCGTCAACATGGCAGACGCTTGCAATTCAAAACATTGTGTAAACTCTAATAATATTAATCAATGTAATAACTAAGAATGTAATTATTGCAAATCTTGCGACGAATGCAAAACTTGTGGATATTGTAAGAACTGCGATGTTTGCGAAGACTGCACCATCTGTGTCAATTGAATAGACTGCATCGATTGCGATAAATGCGACAGTTGTGGTTGTACCAATCGTGACTTGCATAGAATGCGATTACTGTAGCGATTGTGATTATTGCATCAACTGCAAATTTTTAAACGGTGTATCGTTTTTAGTATTTTTGTACGACAGTGACAGCGGATACGATTGTTACAAAGGATGAGATTTAGAAAATAAGACGATTCTGACCCATACTTTTAATCTAACTTAGATGGAAAAGCAGAAAAACTAGGCTTAATAATTGAATACGACGAAGATGTAGAAATAACAGCGTCTTCTCCAGAAGGAAGTTTACCCTAATACCCATACGCACATCTAATAGATCAAGAAAATTAAATTGTTTAACCTATGGTTTAACTCATAAGAAATGAAAAAAAAATCTAATAAAAAAGCAGAACCATGTCAAATCAAACTTATATCGTAATCAACGAACACGAACGCCTCAATGCCAACAGCACAGGCCCAACTGTTGTATACGGACCCTTTGACCCCGACAGACTCGTGATAGTAGACCCCGTAGTAAAAAGGAGTGAAAAACATACTCAACACTACTCGAGTGCCCATTTTTTAATAATCACGACGACAAAGTAAAACGTCTGTTGATTATGATGCCAAAAACAATCTGCTATGGTGTAAATCCGGTCTATAAATTTGGCGACACAGAAAAAAACCCAAAAATACCATAGGAGATCAAATCTGCTATGAACTTCAAGATTCTACGATAAATATACTCGATCACATAAACTTTGAGGCGTACAAATAGATCGGCATGCAAATAGATAAAAAGTCTGACATTCCACCCAATACGATCAATGGGCCAGTCGCAATATGGACAAATTGAAGAAGTCGAATACGTGATTAAATCGCCTTATACAGATAAAAAGCGTATGTATGTCAAGTTACATACCGCGACCACGCTGTTTGATCATCATAAAAATCAAATATCGCAAGATTAACTCGACAAATATATTGGTGAACGGTCCGTTATGCATTCGTTGATTTGTCCCAAAGACGTGTACTACAGTACACATTGATTATTGCCTTGCAGTGCCAGTGTTAGATATAGAGTCGAAAGGGCCATTTTAAATAATAACAATGCTAATATCATTTCGGATACAGCAGCATTTAAATCGTTACTGGGATTTGACAGTGATAACAGCGACTCAGAGTAATTAACATTTTAGTGTTAAGGTTATGTTTATTTAGCCCCATTATCCTTGGGATAGAGAGGTTATTTTATGCCAGGACACCTACCGGAAAAGAATCTATCCTATACGTAGCCCAACCGAGGTCACCCTTTTGACGGAATTGTGTGCGATTATACTTTCTGTTTGGATATTGTAGTGCCTCATATATGTGTGATTCCATTGAGGAAGTGAATGCATTGTGTTGTACTGTAAAAGTCACAATGGCGAATGCAGTTGACGTTTGTGTCTTTTATCAGTCTACAATTACCACTCATTAAAAATATTAATATACTTACATGCAGCAAGAGAAACAACTGAGTGCTCAGCAATCGGGCAAGCGATTGTCTGTTTGAGGTAACTGCGTATGTGTTTTTAAGGACAGCTGTTAAAATAATTGTGCAGTTGGAAAACAACCTTTTAGCGTATCCGAAAAGTGCATGTATTGTGTGGTATAGACAACTAGCAATGCTCTAGGCGTATCCAAAAAATTATCTCTCGAGAAACTTGACCTGCCGTGGGAACATATACATGACTCTTGAACAGTGCAGCTCTATCAAGGTGAAAAGACCTGCGACAACTGTGCAAAGAAACGAATAAGTATTTATTAAAGACGATGACTTGCCATTACCTCCCACCACATTTGGAGGAGTTTTATACTTTGATCAATGAAGAACCTCCCCCAGTAGCATATGTGAAAATAAAAGAGGACACTTGTAAACACGCCAAAAAAAGAATAGAAAACGGATTTGTCATTTGTCACGATTGTTTTCAAAGATTATACCCTTATACAGACTTTGAAGTGGAAAATGTAAGCGGCAAACACAATCAGCGTTTTGTTTACAAAAAGCCCAAATCTAAAACAAATAAAGTGCCCAAACAATTAGACATTCAATTGGCGGAAGATAAAGCAGGTCTCATAAAATACAAGCTAAACCAAATTTTACAAGGCAAGATTTCTAGGGGGCAACTACTCAGGGCGCTGGTGGCAGTGTGTTATCAAGACGTAATGAAAGAAACGTCAAACAAAGTAAAATGGAAACGCATTCTTTTTATTTGGCTGAAAGCGAGCAGACGTTTAAATTCAAACACGTTATCAATAACACAAAAGGCAACAATGACCTTACAGTCAAAAACATACAGTTGAAAGCTGGGTATTTTAACGTGCCAAACGCTACTGAAATCGAGTGGGACACAAACGTGGACAGTAGACCCGCTGGGGTCAGTGGCGAAGGACCTCTTAGAATAACTTCAGGGAATAGAAGGGATATAGCTCCGATGTAGATGGTACTGTAGGAGAAGAAATCAGAATTATTGCTGAGAAAATTGAACAGCTCAGTCAAAAAGTCAAATCTTGCGCAGTTAGGCAAACGACAAACAGAAGATACGGGAGTTCGTTTAGCTTTTGAGATCAACAATAAACAAATCGAATCAGCGCCATTATATGAGGGACTGAGACAAGCTTTAGAAGAGATTTATGAGGGCAACCCCTAAGCTCAACCTCAAACTAACCCTGCAAGAGATCCAAACCAACCCAGAAGAGACAGAGGCCATGACATAGGTTAAAGACGTTTTCTCAAGTGGTTAACAGAACCTATATATAATGGACTTCATTCTCAAGGCTCGTTTCAACCGTTACCCTAAGGCAAAAGGCGAAAAAATCGTGGCGTCTCACGGTTAATACAGCATAGACTGGTTTGACTTTTTAATAAACTCGATCCCGGGTGTATCTTTCAAAGTTCACTCAGAGTCCAAGAGGGTGACGTTGGCAATCACGGACCCAACCTCAAGTTGAGGCTAATGAAGAAGTGTCCAAGCTGTTGAACTTACCCAAAGTAAATTTTTTTCATCCGACGTCATTTATGAAGGCAAATACGACTTAAACCCCTTAAAATTCGCGTTTATTCATCGTGAGCAGTTATATACCTACGATAACTTTTATAACGGACAGTTTTTAGACTTGCTAAACGTGACAGCTACCGAGCCCCTAAACTCAACACCCGAGGTGTGTAAAACACCTAGAAACTTAATAAACTGGAACATTAGGGAGTTGACTTTTTTTGTTAAAAACGAGCGAGGAGAACTTGTTAACAACAAAGACGCAGGAATTTTGATTGAGCTAGACATTTTTTTAAATGCGTATATAATAAAAAAGGAGAGATGACAACAAGCATTTATCCTACGCTAGAGTTAAACTGCGCCTAAGCGGGAGAATCCAAAGTTTACAGGCTCCAAAAGATCGAACACATCAAATCGCAAATCTTACGAAAGCGTGACGCACGTGAGACTTCTTATAATGGGCACTTACCGCGCTCAACTACGTGGAATATGGAGTCGAAGTGTTGGGTGCCGCGAGTGCTGCGATAGGTATTCCCGCTTTAATGGGAGTTGTATCGGCACCCGTCGGTCTAGTGCGTTTGGGGCATATGCGTTGTTGAAATACGCGAGTCGTCGGATGGTTCACAAACCAAAAAACACGAACAGATCAGAGTGCTGGCAGACACCAAGCTCAACACGATCGACGAGTAGGTATCGCAAGCGATAAACGACGGTGATATTATTCACAAAGAATTTGTGTTGATCACGGGTGAATTACGCAAATTTAATGAAATAAGAGAAAAGATACGCTCAAAGGCCAGTGCGAAATTGCAAGAAGTCAAGATGGACAAGACCGAATTTGACCGCTAAGTCAAGGAGAAAGCGGGAGCAAGCCATGGCTAATGAAAAGGCAGCCGATTTAAAAAAAAAGATCTTATGAAAAAACTTGGCGAATAAGTTTGGCGATCAACAAGTCAATCAAGTATTTTGAACAGGAACCACCTCCATACGAAGAGGTGAAACCCACCGCACCCCCTCTTTAAAAATCGTTATTTGAAAAGTAAATGGTCAAAACGATCGTGGTAAAAAAAATGGTTTACCACCGAATTTCCAAATTTAATGCACAACTACAAATTACCGAGAGTGAAAACGGACGAAGCGGTCAACCGTTGGGTTAGCAACCTTATATCATTTTATCAAAACCAGTTTAATTTTGTGGTCTATTGCACAACGACTGTGTGCGGGTTGGGTTTTGATTTACTGTCTGATCCCAACCCATATATATCAGCGTAGTTTAATTTTCACGTGTATTACACGGTAAGAAAAATCTTGTTTGACTACATCATGCCTATACCGAGCGACGACATATTTGACGCGTTGCACAACAGCTATGACCACCGTAAATTTATAGACACGTGCCGACTAAAAGCTATGTACCGGTCTGGGCAAATATTACGACTCTCATGATTTACACGTGATCAACGGCAAGAACGTGGGTTCCACTTACATGGGCTTCGGATGGGCCAAACCGCCTAAAGGTTCGGGGCACGTAAGTACCTATACCGTGACGTGGATCGAACAGTCAGACACACATTAACTTTGCGGGGCTTTATTCACAAAGGTGAACGAATCTATTAGGGCTTACGTGTGCGCGTTGTTGGAAGTGCAAGCCCAGACAAAGACCAGCGTATTAGAGCCTGGAACTGGTTAAATTCTCAACAGCGATTTATCACCATCATGGAATCTTTAATTAACTCGGAGCCGAATTTACAACAGAGCATTAATCAATTTCAAGACTCGTTGCCTTACGCCAAAAATGCACTGTCGTCAAGGCCAGTTTATACCTCGTGCCGTCGGACATGGATCTTGGTACGTTTGAGGGTTACAACAATAATTTGCTAATTGCGACACCTGAAATGCAAATAGTTTACAACCTATTATTAAATTCTAATTTAAAACCTGAGATTGCTGATTCATCGAGCGAGTTTGCAGATCCACCGGCCGGTTTTGCCGATTTGGAAAGTAAGCTTGGGTCTAAAGTGTTAGAGCCTTCTCCAAGTATTGTAGCGGAATCCATGAAGGACCCCGATAACAAACGTGGGATCAAAGAAAATAACTGAAAGGTATGATACTTGGCCAACTTGCCAATCCGCAGAAATTTTTCCGCGGCTTATTTATTTTCTAAAAAAAGTAAACAAAATCAAGTAATTACACAGGAATATGGCTATAGATATAACAAATTAACTCAACTACAAGTAGTTGCTCCCTGCACCATGCACGGTGCAGTGACATTAAATATGCTCCTGCACATGTTGGCCATTTTTAAATCACACACGTGTGAACACAAACTACCTCAAACCCAAAGCGGGCGATGCCCTCCCCCCAGAAATGGACCTGTAACAGAAAAAAATACCCTTGCCACATGCACAAGAGCATAGCAGTCCAGATATAAGGAATGGGTGGACCGGAATATCCCAAGTTTTTGTTAAAGAAATAAACACAAAAAAATTACATACAGAAATATACGCATACATCCCAGTTGTGGATGTTCCCCTGACCGTCCCAGTCAAAGAAGTCCCTAATGAGAATTTTTACACTCCAGTTTTATAGATAGCCCAACAATAAGAGTGTGGCATGCCAAGTCCCAGGAATCTTTGTACAATACAAGATCATTGAACCAAGGTAGAAGTCCCCAGTAGGGTAATCGCTTAACAATGAAAGGTGTGGCATGTTGGACTGTTCCATTTAGTGGGACTAAACATAGTGGTGTAGTCCTACATTTAAATCCAGATCAACCAATATGGAAAGCAAACTACACATATACTTGTACATCAAAAATATAACAATCTAAAATAAAATCTGTAACACACAACAAAAATTAAAATAAAACTAATTTTGTTACAGTATAAAGCCCATTCAAGTAAAAGCGCCTCAAAAAGGAAGCCCCTTAACCATGGGAGTGATAGCCGTTGCTTGAATCATGTTGTTTAAAGTGTTAACTTAGAGTTAACCAAAAAGTAAAAGGCATTTCAAAAACCCGTTTTCCATGGAAAAAGGGTGAATTTTTAGCCCAAATGAAAACTATTGTTAACTGCATGTTTTGAACATGGGTCAAAATCAAAAGCCGACACCGACAAACAAAGTCCCCACGTTACTGGCAATCCACCAGACCACTTTTCTCGCCACGTTAAACAGCCAACTCAACATGCTTCCAAATATTCCTGGTAAAGCTGCAAACGCTTTTAAACCAAGATTTTTTCAACACGTTCGCTAAATTCTGCAGTTGCTGGACTAGGAGCAGGCTTTGGACTGGGTGTAAGAGCACTAATGGCCAAAGAAAAAGCCGTCAAAATTTAATTTCGTTCTTTAATTTCAGTACGCTCTTTATTCGTTTTTAACTTGTCGAATCTTGTCGTCCAACACGTCAAATTTGCCCTGATTTAGCAGAAGCCCTCCTTTTACCGTCTTTAACGATTCGTGTAAAGGACGAGTTCTCTATAGTTAGCCCTTCGGGTTGCGCTTCTCCATCGTGAGTTAAATCTTCTATAATGTTTATGTCTTTAGGCCGAACGGTTTTTTAAAGCCGCTTGCCCAGATCTTATATTTTTCCGTAATTTTTGAAACTTTATTCATGTCGAGTAAAGTCTGTTCCTGAATACCCAGCTACTCTGGCATTCTTCGCTATTGTTTGAAGACCTACAGTCAATTTAGGATTTCATTGTTTGTTGGTTAGTAATACTCCTCCATAATTAGCAATGACTTTATAAAATAAGCCTCGGCCTTTGAAATATATAAAATTCTCATAATTACGTCTCAGGATATCTATTTGACGGCGAGTTATAGAAATTGTTTGCTCCGGGGTTAGTTTAAAATGCCGCTCTCCCTCGTTCTAATGTATCGCGTCTGGGTTCTATCGGTTCTATCGGTCTTTGAACAAAACCAAAACGCCTTATTCCAGGGCGTGTCTGTCGACTTGACCATGTTGTCGACGTTGTTGAAGGTGAGTTGGTACGTGAGTGGTTCTTTGAAACCCAAGGGATAAAATTACCGGAACGGAATCGTGTATCTGTTTTAAAAGCGTCTGCCACTGCCTTGTCTTTACCCTCGTTGGCCTACACGCTGGCTTTCTTAACCAAAGTAAGCCATATTTTTAGTCTGCGTCGCGGGCAACCAGTTGTCTTTAAAATTGTGAAAGACGCCGCGTCTCCGTAGCTTACGATCTTGTTACCTTGTAAACTAACGTTGAGTTCTGTAACCAAGTTACGCACAACGTTGTTGTACACTGTACGATTGTTGTTCGATCCGTCGTCTAGCTCCAACTTGAAAGCCAACTTGGCGGTACTCGGCAAGACAACAACGTCTTCCCCTAACGCCGGTAATTTGACGTTCAACGTGTGCGTCGCAGCTATTGAGCTCGGGTACTGCGTTATTAAACGGTGTTTTTCAGCGGAAGCTTAGGTTTAATTTCTTTGTGTATTGACTCGACATGACTTTTTATTATATACTGTTTTATAATTTATAAAGTTTATTTTTATCGGTTTATTTCGTTTCAGCTCGCCAAGTAGATTTGTATCTCGCCCAGCCGCATTTCGCCAAGCCTTTCTGTACAGTTTTCTCGCATTTTGCCCAGCCTTTCTGTCAGCACGGTTTGTATCTCACCCAGCCCGTCTCATTTAAATTAAAGAGCGTATAAAAATGGTGAATACATTAATGATGGTAGGAAGAGCTACAGTTAACGCGTTGGCGTTCACTTGGTCAAACTTTTTATTCAGCAACCTGTCTCAAAAACGCATCGATGAAGAACGAAAGACACAAGATTTGGCCTTGGAACAACTGGCCCAAGTTAAACAAAACTGGAAACGCGAACCCGTTTATCTGTTGGACATTTTTAACAAACACATCATGCAAGAACGCGCAAGTCAACAGGATTTCGTCGGCGTTGTTTGCTTATTCGAAATTGACTGGATAAATGCGTTGCAGACGTTGCCGCCTGAACCCAAGTTGTCACATTTTTACGTGCCTCTGGAACACCAAAAAATTTAAAGAGCTCCTGTGGATTCTCGGAGGAACTGCTTCGGTCGGTTTTTTGGCTTACCGGTATGCTTAACTTTATTTTAAAAAACTGTTTGGCTTAACTTTATTTATAAAGGAAGAAGAATTCTCAAAACTGTTTTATAGCTCGCAATGCTATAAAACATTGTAGTCGTGCGTACTTTTATTACCCGGCTGAACATGAAGGTGGTACTGTTAAAGAGTAACTGATCTCATCTGGAGTGTCGACATTTATCAAGTGGAAAAGCGCAAGAGCCAGTTTAAACGGATAAACGGCAAAAAATAACAACGGGCCCGACGTTGTATTATTTAATAAACGGGCCTAAGCGTTCATTTGTGCGAGAAGAACTTCACGTTGTAACGGCTGATGCAGAGTTGCCACCTACTCGATAATGGCCGTAAGCCAACGTGCCGATTGATTACCATTAAACGATGGTAAAAATTATGTTCTTTTGCGATCTAATGTGATGTTGCTTCGTATAAACCTGCTTGTGATCAAACAACGTTTTTTTGTAAGATCGTGTCTCAGTAGCTTCTTTTCACGACTTCGGTACGCCTTTCGCTTTTTTGAGATTAGCGTCGTCTTCGAGTAATATCGAGTACTTTTTTTCCTCCAAAGTCTGCTTTAAGGTTTTGTAATAGAATCGTAAATTAACGTTTTAGACAGATCGAGCACGCTCACGCCGTACTCTGGGAAGGGGATGGTCGATTTGTCATAAGACTTAGAAACCAAATGTTTATATTGTCGTGCATCTTGCTCGTCTCTCAGTAGATACACATTTTCCAGCGTTTTACCAAAGACTGATTGTTTATAAGTTTAAAAAAGTCTTTTTCGAAATCAAAGCTAGCACGTTTGCGCAACTGGGTGTTTTTATCGATGTAGCTGTGCATCCAAGGCGCTTGCTTGAAAGACATTACGCGATGGACCGTTTCCAACTGTTAGCCAAGTTCGAGATATTTTTGTAACGTGCAATAGTGAACGACGTATTAGCATTTGGTCGAAAACGTAGCCACTAATTTGTCTACAGAAGTGGTATTTTCTTTGTTTTGTACAATCAAGTCTTTTGTGAGTCTGACATCCATTCGTTTGGAATCCACATGTTTTCAGGTGCGAGGGGGGAGTCGCTGTGTAAATCGTGTAAATGCCAAGGGTAATCAAGAGTTACTTCAAATATAAAGCCGGTCGTAGAACAAGGTGAAAGCTTTTGAACGCATTCGTAAACTTGCCTAGCGCGCGAACCTATTTAAAGTTTCCGACGGGCAGGTACTGGCTCATAGCCCAACCGTACAAATTATTGGCATCGAGATACATGGTGTACGACTTCGGTTGATTTGTATTGTATTCTTCTTGACCGGGGTTGTTAGCCTTGGCTTATCGTTTGCCTCTTACGCTAGAGATGCCATCCCCTTTAGCCCGTTCAAAAAAGGGGCTTGTCGATGTCTGTAAGCAGGATCAAGGCCGTAGTGCGTTTTGCATACTGTTTGAAAGCTTTCGACGTAGAGATCGTGGTAGTGCCCGATAGTTTGGCACCCAAGTGTTTCCCAAACATTTGGGCTCTTGCACGGCTTGTGATGTTGGGTTTTGATAGTGTTGGTTTTCAAATTTGAGGATGTGTTCGTCTTTTTAGGGGAGTATGACTTTGGGAGGAGCGACGTCTGTTCCTTGGCAGTCTTCTTTGTGATTGTCTAGTCTTTGTTGTGTTTGAAAGTGAGGTAAACAATTTAGACACCAATATTTCCTGTCATTGTGATTGTTGTTATCGCCCATAAATCTAGAGAAATGTTCGATCCAGCAATAATGCACTGTTTTACCTCAGCTAAATCAAAGTAAGTTAACCGGTCCGCCAATAGCTTTGGTCTTGTGAAGCATAAACACACCGTCTTTCGCGGAGTAACGAAATACGTTGATTGCCAAGTTGGTTTGGCCTTCGATGCCTGGAATCTGCGATAACCGAGCGGGAAAGTCTACGTTTGTAAAGTTTAAACTGTATGATTCTTTGTAAGTGTACGTTCTATCTTCATGTAATTTATATCTCGAATTAGTTGCAAGTTGGTGTTTGACGTTGTCTCTATAAAGCCCTTTTTTTGCTAACTCCTTGAGAAGCGGAATGTAAGTCGCCCCGACCGGATTATAGAGCGCCATGTTGATATAAAACGCAATGACTTTGTCAAATACCCATCCAGAACCCCTTTTGGTACGGGCGTCGACATCCAACATCATCTGTTCTTTTTGTTCTTCTAACTCGTTCTTGACATCCAGTTCGATAAATACCACAGTATTTCTACTCATAAACGTAAAAACACCAACTCCGGTCTGCTGTTGATCTGGTCAGTCTATTTTAAACTGGACTGTGATCGCCGTTGTCAACTTGTTGGCTCCTATCTCTCGAAATTCGGCCAGCACTTTCTCCTCCATGTGCCTTTTGTAGAAATCAAAAAGTGTACTAGATCGTTTGCGAAGTAACTAAGCTTCAGTTCCCAGTTTCTAAAATTCCCTTGAAATCGTCGGGCGTTTTGGATGTCTACCTCTGCCATCGCTTCTGGGCGAGTATAGATATTAATTGCGTCGATGAGATCTTTTCGCAGCTGGCGATCGTTTGCACACGTAGCTGAAAAGGGTGTGTCATTTTCTTACCTTATTTGCAAGAGTTGGAGGTACGTTTTGCGCGGTATATTTTTAAATGGGAGATGACTCGCTTGGATAGCTCGTACGAGTCCGGTTTCGTATGTTGACGGCCCTGAGGTGGTGTCAAGGCAATGTTATATTGCCCAATAAAGTCGGATAAAAATGACTTTTTATATAACTAAAGTTAGCAAACACTGGTCGATACTGTGTTGTGGCATCTCTATTAATTGATGTCTTCATCTTGTTTTATATTACTATTTTTATACTATATCTAATTTTTGTTCAATATAATTTAACTCACTCTCAAATTTGAGGGTGGGTTATTTTATATTTAGTTTTTAAAGATTTTGTTTAGCTTTTATTCTATCTCTATAAATGGTATATCTCCGGCATTTTGATTTGTATTTACAATGCTCACAAGATAGATCTTGCGGTGTGTGCACACCGTTTTTATTTCATTCCAAACATTCCAAACAAATGTTTTTATATGTTTTGTCGTGTTTTAATTTAAACTCCGAAAGTGTTTTTCTTTGTAGCAATGGTTACACTTTTTAGTTTCCATGTTCAATTTGATTTTTGTGTTTAAAGATATTTTTTCACTTTTTTAAATCATGTAGCGTGATGATTTTTTTTCACGTTTTTAACCGCCGGCGTGGGGTCGGGTAGGTATCCAGGGGAGGGGAACGGTCTTGAACTCTCCTACTGCCTACTCCAATGTGTGGATTAATTGTGAGGTCTGAATCGAAACTTTCCATGCCGAATGCCTTATACTAAACTCCCGAACACCAACTGGGTTCACGTTGACTATGAGGATTTCGCCTTGAGACTACTCCCTATGATGTCCACAGTGGAAAGACAGACTTCTCTACAGTCTTTTTTTAAACATTTACAGGAAGTCAGGTAGTGTTCTAGATACTAAAACAGTGAGCATTAAAAGCTTCCCTGCAGAAACATCATTTTCCTTTTGTTACTGCTTAAAATGGCGTCTGTTTTTGTTACAAGTGGGCAGTTATTTCCGTATGACAATAGAGATATACGAAATGGAGGCAACAAGAGGCCACCATTTTTTTTCAGGAAAGAACAAATTTTGGCCATGAGGCGTTGAACGGCAGTTTGGAGAAAATCGACTTTAATCGATTCTGACGGGAAAAGAATTTCAAAAAGACAGTGATTGGGGCCTAATTTGTCCCTTTATGAAACCCTGACGATGCTTGCATTAATTTTCTTTTACATTTTTTTCCAGAGCAAGCAAAACTTATGGTAAATACTGACTGAATGGTACATGCAATCTCCTAAAATCAGGACCATGAAGCCTTGCATCAATTAAATTATGCTGAAGTGCGTACAATTACAGGCTGCATCAATATGTGAAATAGCTCCACGTGTGCTGAAAATGAAATAATTATGTCCCAAAAATTAGAAAAAATGAAAATAATCAAAGTTTTCAAAAATACAAATTGGGAAAACAAAATACATGCATGATGTGACGAGAGACAAGCAGGTGTAATCTCCGAATTTGTGAAATGAGATTTGAGTGTTATCTCTTTTTTTAGTTTTCAAAACCATCAATGGTTAGCTTAATTTATTCAGAATACTCAGTTCAGGAGAAACAGGAAAGGTGCAAATCCCGTACAATCTCTTCTTGATCATCTTTGCTGAATCTTGCTTGTCAAATTAGAATCTAGGTCCCACTCAATGAATCGATTCTGGGAAACGTAGAAAGAATTTCTCAAGGTCTTACAACGGCCTCGTACTGATGGCCCTCGACACCAGTCTTGGTTTACCTTGAAGATCAACGCCATGAAGTTATTGCAGACACATTTTATGTAGCTTCGTACTCTTCTTCGATGTAGGGAAAGAATTTGACATTCGTTTGGGTACCGTGAACTGAAGAGTGCACTTTTAAGACAATGAAAATTGCAAATGCTTCTGTGCCAAGCAGGGAGCACTATTTCAATATACTTAGGCAAAGATACAAAATTTATGAGGAGCAAAATATCAAAAGTTCCAGCTGTTTTATACACGAATTAATGTATCTTTGAGCTTTTCTGCCTGGAACGTTTAAGAAATGCATACAAACATAAACAAAATGAAAAACAGAAATGAAAAAGTTCTTGCAATACAAAGGGACATTTCCAAAGACTGCAATAAAACATGCATGAATAGACCTAGGTTACATATACAAGCGAAGCGTCCTAATTGCAAATGGGTACCCAGTCTTCAAAGGAATATTATATTCTTGCACACCTACCTTCGCCAGTTTGGTGTCCTTCCTCTTGAAATACTAATTTTATTGAAGCGACTCTGCTTTGTAGTTGGATCCATGGATGCAAGGTTTTAGAGACACACCAAAATACAATGACAGTTGACTGACGATACATCCAGTTTGTCCGCTCTCAGATTTTTTTCATCGCCAACACGTCTGAGGCCCCTTTTTATAAGCCTGTTTTGGATCATTCTCCATGCCTCACAGCTCTCATAGAAATTCCTGGGTCACAGAGACGTGCACCTGTAGCGTGTATCTCACTAAGGAAAGCAATTTAAAAATATTTGGGGGGAAGCTTTTTTTTTGTATTTATACGAAGACTTATATCGACCATTCTTTTGTTACCTGATTTTGCCAACACGGTTTACACGCAGTAGAATCATCCAGTTTTGGTGCAATGGCTCAGTCTTTCCGTATTATTTGTGACTGTTGTGAGGAAAATCGTGACGACAATTAGCTCTCGTTACATGTTATTCCTGTGAAAATCCATTTGTTCCTTTCTGTGCTGTCCATTTTATTTAATAATAATAATGAGCATTTATAACGCGCCAACTCCATCATCAAATAATGCTCAGGGCACAACTAGGTATCTCAACACAGCTTTAACAAAGAGAGGGAAACGAGATGGAAAAAGAGAAGACTATTAAATGAAAACTTTAAATGCAGGCAGAAACCAATGTACCTAATTAAAGTCAATATTAAATAAGTGTGTCTTCAGTTAAGACTTAAACGGTTGTCTCTAAGTTCTTTTGGTACATTGTTCCAAAGGAAGGGCGAATCAGTAATCCAGAGCTAGATGACCGGAGAGATCGAGCTGGAATATAAAAGTTGATTAGATTTGTACTGGTACTATGGGGTGGAACCATGCAAGTATTGAAAGAAAATAATAGCAACAGCTTAAAAAGTGATTCCACAAATTAGGGGTCCGTTGTTTTGTTGTTTGTTGTTGTTGTTGTTGTTTTCGTTTTTTTTTTTTTTTTCTTGTCCCTGTCACGTCTGACATATGATTTTGAAATTTTAGAACACATTTTCTAATTTGCAAGACTGATGAATTAATGCAAATTGCCTTCCAAACAGATAGTTTGAAATCAATTCCGGTGATATTTGCATGTCAAATAACAAAAGGCCAGACATAACAGAGACACGAAAAAGTCACACTTTTGTACCTCTAATTTCTGTAATCTCTCTGAACAGTTTTGAAACATTTCCTCTTTGCGAGTGTCTGGCACAATTTCCACACACAGAACGGTTTTTGTGACAAAGTACAGCAGTACTGAAGTAACTGGTTCACAGCTGTGGCATTTGTTAACCCTGTTAAAAATCAATGTACACTTTCCCTACGAAATTTGTTTGCAGTGTATCTTTGAAAATGTCGTATTCATGTCGATAGGGTAGTTTTTGTTACGTGACAAAGTACAATGACGCAGCTGATTCAAAGCCGTGCCGCTTCAATTGCATGCACGTAGACATGATTGTTGGCCTTCACACGAAATGTTGCGCATAAAGGCGAATCCAATTCAGGTTTTGGCATTTGGCAAAGTATGAAATTTTCGTGTCCCTCTTACTGTTTGTTTGGCAGGTAATTTGCATTAATTCATTACTCTTGGAAATAAGAAATGTGTTCTGAACTTACAACATCACATGTCAGATGTGACAGGGACATGAAAAAAATCGACCCCTAATTTCTGGAATTACCTGTATACACTAACAATGACGTCAATGATTCAAAGCTGACTAGTTTCTTCGGCACGGGTAAACATCGATAACCTATTTTAGGTAAAGCGGACACAATGGGGACATTGTTTGGTTCTGTAAAATCGGTGGCGTTTACACAGTCATATGAACGCATAGACCGCTAGACTGCATTCACAACTACCTGTACATAAACCTTTCGTGATCAGCGCAGGGACCAACTAAAAGCAAATCTATGGAGAAATTCACCTCTTGGGATAGGGAATTCACGCACAAGTAAAGAATTCTCGCCGTAGAATAATATGTGAAGCCTAAGATTATTTAATTTAACCCGCATAGATTCAATAAAATACAGTTACGACATTTGAAACAACGAGGTGGCCAGTACCGAAGAGCAAAAATTAAACTTATTTTGAGAGCACAAAATTACACATTAAATAAAAGCAAGACTACCGTCGGCCTATGCGTATTAATATCTTTCAGTTGTTCCCTTTAAATTTAGCAACTTCAAAAAGCGCTCTCCCATTGTGTCTGCCCTACTTCAAAAAGCGTAATCGTTGTTATAACATTCGAAGGCAATTTGTTTTTCTGCATGTGTCAGCATTCGAATATGCCCAAAATTATTCATAGCCCTTCACAAAATAATGTGGTAGTTTTCTATTCTCTTATAAAATATGTGAGTTGGAATGGAGAAACTTTGGCCTTACTTAATGACCTTTAAGCCTAGTTGATATGTACAAAGTTATAGTTGTTTTTCTTTTGAATTGTCAGCATTAAAATAAAAATATTATATGTCTTAATAATTGTTCATAATTCTTGCGGTAGGGAAGCGTTTTTAGGGGTTACTGTAGTTTATTTTGCACGCCACCCGGCCCCTTAGAAAATGAATAACAAACCACGAAGACATTTGAAACATTTCTTCCTTGCAAGTGTCTGGCACAAATTCCACACACAGAACGGTTTTTGTGACAAAGTACAGCAATACTGAAGTAACTGGTTCACAGCTGTGGCATTTGTTAACCCTGTTAAAAGTCCATGTACACTTTCCCTACGAAATTTGTTTGCAGTATATTTTTGAAAATGTCATATTCATGTCGATAGGGTAGTTTTTGTTACGTGACAAAGCACAATGACGTAACTGATTCAAAGCCGTGCCGCTTCAATTGCATGCACGTAGACATGATTGTTGGCCTTCACACGAAATGTTGCGCATAAAGGCGAATCCAATTCAGGTTTTGACATTTGGCAAAGTATGAAATTTTCGTGTCCCTCTTACTGTTTGTTTGGCAGGTAATTTGCATTAATTCATTGCTCTTGGAAATTAGAAAATGTTTTTTGAACTTACAAAATCATATGTCAGATGTGACAGGGACACAAAAAAATCGACCCCTACCCAATGGGCACACGACGCGTGAAAGACGTCTTGTTGTGGTCGTTATGTGGTCGTGTGTCGTAAAGTGGTCGTGACCAAAAAACGACGTCTTAAAGACGTCTTTTATCCTCGATTAGAAACATTGCTTCAGCAACCATGACCACAAAAAACACGACGTCTTTAAGACGTCGTTTTGCAGTCGTTATCAAATCATCGGTACCACACATACAGTGTAAGGAGAAAACGACGTCTTTTTTTCTCTATTTGAATTGTTTTCCTCAACAAGCAATACATGAAACACACAACGTCTTTACGACGTCATTTTACAGTCGTTATCAAATTGTCAACATACATCAGAAAAAGATTTCGATAACCTTATGAAGATTTTGCACGGTGACTTTTAGTTTGTCTCGGATTTTGCCGGTTCTCACTCGGTTTTACCGCGGAAGGTCTAGTCCCGCCAGAACAATGGCATACAATGTATTGCAAAATCCCGCCTGCGGCCGCAGGTGACTGTTCTGTTTGCCTCATCTATTCGTCAAGAGAGATGTCTGAGATAGCAATAGTGCGAATGTCCATTTTACAGGGAAATGTTAACTCAAGAGGAATTGTGAGTGTGGTTTAGTACACCTGCTTGTAATTATGATTATTTGCAGTGGAACTGGCCCTCAACCCGGCCTCTGATTTGAAATGACATGACATTAAAATACCCCTACATTTAGAATGGATGAGGCTATTTTCTTTCATTGCTTGCATGCTCCCAAGCAACGAATGGTTTAAAGCGTGCGCACCGCGCTACTATAGTGGCTCTGGCTTAGTCTCAGCTGGTTCCAGCCTTTCGAGGAGACTCTGAGCATGCCGACTGGAACCAGCGATGGCAAAGACTGAGGTCATGTCCAAAAGTCAAAACGGGCTTCCAAAACTACGGTAGGTCTAGTGACTTTGGCGTCTACACGTATTTCCAATGGAATAAAGATCCTCAGGTCAGGGAACCAGACTACTTCATAATTTTGTCCGTGCTTTGAATTAAGAGAGCTCGAGTACATGTACTAGTATCGCTGCAAGCAGCTTATCCGCTAAAAAAAGAGTAAGACAGGTTAGGCCCTTCCTTAAAAGGTAAGTGCTTATAAAATGTAGTTCTGCTACGCATGGGCATTGTTGGTGAAGCAGAGGTCAGGCTTAAACGCAATAGTTTTAATCCTCAACAGTCAACCGGGTTGGCCACGGTTGTTTCCTACCTCCATGGGTGGACCACAGACAGTGTTTATTCGTAGTCGTACGTAGACTCGCAGTCGTAGTGCAGTAAGGAGCATCTGGGCTAGCCACAGTGCCCATACTTCAGCATAATCAAATATGGCAAATACTATCAGCGTCAATAAATCTAATTTACCCTTTTAAGATTAAACGTTATACCATTGTATTGGTGAGACTAAATTGTGAAAATGTAACGGCAGTACATGTATGTGATGCAATGTACAATATTGGCCCCTCGATTTAGACATGTTAGAGACAGTTGTTGGCAGAACAATTTTTTTCATTCTCAATTACAATGAACATGCGCACTTAAGCTTAGACGTGGTGTAAACAATGGTAGAGGACCGGTTTATTTGCTGCCACCAAAGTCCTTATAGTTTTTACAAAAATAAATTGTCTTATTTGTCTAACATTTGCAGAAAGTGTTGCATCACACGGCACAACAGTGTCTGCAGTAAGACAACGAATAGCGAAGTACTTCAAGCTTAGTATTCCTACCAGAGACAAGCCAAGAGCCCTGAGTAATTCAGCAGGCATGCCCACCGGATAACTGTGCGACCAGTCCAGTGCATCAGATGGCCTGTTTCCTGGCTGTTTCATATATTTCGGTGATATTTAACTAATGAGCATAAAGCCTATTTTTGTATTGGGTCTTATTTGAAAACTTTAAACCTTTTGTTGTTCAAGTAAAATATGTACATTGTTTTGTCGGGTTTATTTCCTCAGGTTTAAGCAATGAAAGCTGTTTAAAGTACGATAATACTCTGGGGGGAGCATGGGTAAAATATTTTGCGGCATTAAAACACGTACAGTAATTTAAATTGTAACTGACTAGATCATCCTGTTCCAGGATGATCTGTTTTCTAAAAATTTTCACAAACCACTGCATGAGACGAAATTTTCTCAAAAAAGTGTTCCATGTTTCCATTTTTTTAAAAATTCTAAGCCAACTCGATTTAAATTGTCTTATTAGTACAAGCATACATCTTTTCATCAACTGATGTCTGTTTTTCTACCTCTCATAAATGCCATTACATGTACATCTAAAACGTATTTTACTAAGTCTTGCCTGGTTGGAAATGTTTTGTTCTGCCAAATATTCAGTTACATGGCTTATACTACATGTACATGTCCTGTGTGGTTAATGTTTCCCATTCTTGCCTTGTCCGTAAAAGTAAAACCTTTTAACTGCTTTTATCCAGGAAGTGTTAACAGAGGTGTACCTTGTTTCATCGTCACTTTAATCGTGCTGGGTGCAACTGTAATGGTCTGTCCAAAGCCATTGAATTTACCAGAAATATTATTGGTACATAATATTTGTGTAGACCATCATTTTCAACAGGTTATTATAATGTGAAGAATGAGAGTTAAATAAAAAAAAATGTTTAGTTGTAAACAGTCACTTTAGTCAAAATTTATTTTTATAGCCAGGCAGCGTGTTAAGGCATGTGAACTTCTTTTTTATCAAAAGTAAAAAAAATGACTCGTCCAATGCAGATGTCTTTTTTCCTTGATATTTGATAGATAAAAGACGTCTTAATGCTGACGTCTTTTACTGCTCAATATGCTGACGTCTTTTATTAGTCGCAATGTTGACGTCTTTTATTAGTCTCAATGTTGAAGTTTTTACTGCTCAATATGTTGACGTCTTTTTCTAGTCAGACGTCGTTTATTTGTCAGGATGCTGACGTCTTTTGGCTTTGCATATACGACTCAAAAAATACATAAATAAGACGCCATAACGACGTCTCGTGCCCACTGGGTTATTTTTGGAATTACCTGTATACACTATAACAATGACGTCAATGATTCAAAGCTGACAAGTTTCTTTCGCACCGGTAAACATCGATAACCTTTTTTAGGTAAAGCGGACACAATGGGGGCATTGTTTGGTTCTGTAAAATCGGGGGCGTTTTCACAGTCATATGAACGCATAGACCGCTAGACCGCATTCAAAACTACCTGTACATGAACCTTTCGTGATCAGCGCAGGGACCAACTAAAAGCAAATCTATGAAGAAATTCACCTCTTGGGATAGGGAATTCACGCACAAGTAAAGAATTCTCGCCGTAGAATGTTATATGAAGCTGAGTTTATTTAATTTAACCTATGTAGATTCAATAAAATACAGTTACAACATTTGAAACAACGATGTGGCCAGTACCGAACAGCAAAAGATAAAATTATTTTGAGAGCACAAAATTATACCGATTCATTATTGAACAAAGAAAATTGAACCTTCCCAGATATACTGAAAAGTACTGAAAGGGAGGCTTGGAGCGCAGGGAAGTTAGTCTGGTGCCGTCTTTATCGACAGTTTCCTATACAACAGAATTGGGGAATGAGATCAAAAATGGTCTTTTACATGTCAATGCTATGGTCAGATGAGACGAAAATGGGTCTTCAAACTACAGGGAACGGCTTTTGAAGAACAACGACTCGAGAGTTAAGCATGGAGATGGGAATATAATTCTTTGGGATGCTTTTCAGCCAGGGGGCCAGGCATTTTTGTCAAAGTGGGTTTCATCAAGAGAATGTAGCCAAATTTCAAGATCCTGGAGGTCAAACAATCTGTGAAAAAAAATGGTCTCGGGCAGCAGAGAATATTTCAAGAAGACAACAATCCAAACCACACTGCCAAGTTCGTGAGGAAATAGTTCCTGGAGATAAAAAAGCAAATGATTCGGAGTGGCCAAACCAAAGTCCAGACCTTAACCCAGTTGAGAATCTGTGGAAGGCGCTCCAGACCCGAGTGATGGCAAGGACCCCTTCCAATCTCAGGAACTTTGAGACCTAGACAAAAGAGGAGTTGACCGAAATTCCTGTGCTGGGCAAAAACCTTGTTGATCTAAGTACAACAACCTTTAAAGGATGTGATTACAACCAAAGCAAGGTTTCGCTATGTCGCCCTAAAATAAAAGTATGGATAATTTTGGAAATGATACTGTTATCAATCTGTCAAACGAAACACCAAAAATACTGGCCAACCAACCCACCAGGTGACGTAACTCGTTATATTATGGCAACTTATTAAACAAGCTGCCAATAACTGCCAGCAGTGCCACTGCACACTCACTCCGAGAGTCTTTGAGGACGGTGGCAAAATCTTTGAGCTGTTGACATATCAAACTCTTCAAAGCCACCTTGGAGTACCAGCGGTTCTAGCTACAGCAACGACCGAGTTCACAATCGTACTGATGGCTAAACTCAAAATTGTAAATACTACTATGCCAATACCGCCGAATTTTTCAAATGAACAGATGAATCAAAAAGCTGGTGGTAAAAGTAAAATATACCATTGGTTTTTTCGATAATTTTATAAGATTGGTTGATTGCATTTGAAATATTTACTGCAGCTTTCATTTCACTAACTTGCTTAACGTTCTGAGTTACCAGCTTCGAGAAAAGCCGAGAAAAAAACCAGAGTGTCTTCAACCATCGAAGTGAAGATCTTGTAATTTGTATTGCGGAAAATCCGTGGACTACAGGGCGTTCTAAGGGAGAAAACGGTGCACACGCGGGGTCATTCTGCAAATCAATATGGTGCTCTTTCACTTAAAAAGAGGTTTGTCCTCAGCCGAGGGTAATTAGTAAATTTACCTTGGAGCAAATGTGTCTCTACGACAATGTAACTCTGTGGATTCGTGACTTAAAATTAATAGCTTAGTCGACTCCTTCAGGTCGATTCCTTAAGGTGTTCATGTATGTACAAGAGTCAATCACAATTTGTGTGTGCAATCATGCATGACCATGCTGTCATGTCAGTTTACAAGTCTAAAACTCATTTTCAGTTGACTAATAATTATTTCCTGCAAAAGCTCCGGTGTTAAAAATAATACAAATGGTGTTGAATTTTATTATTTACTGGTGTTTATTTGGGCAAGGCTTTTGCTTTTAAACAACACCAGGAAAAGAATGAAAAGAATTTTACACCGGTAGTGGTGTTAACTTTTAACACCAAAGGGCGGAATGCACTTATTCCTAATTGTTTTTGGGCAAGGCTTTTGGTGTTAAATAACACCTGTTTTTGGTGTTCGACTTTCACAACAAATACGGGCGTAAAGAAATTCCCACATGCTATTTATTTTTGGTGTTAGGTAACGCTGTTATTTGGCTTTACAAGTTTGCTTTACACTTGTACTTGTGTTAATATTAATACCCCGAATGGTGTCATCTTTTCTGTAGTGGTCATCGGAGATTTCCTTTATTTTCATAAATTTATATATATATATTTTGGCTTTCGTGTTCCCACAATACCTGGCAATTGACGAAATTGTAAAATTTCAAATAAAACTATTGACAACAGGACATTAAACTTGACCATATTTTTAATGTTATGCGTTATTACAAATATAAACAAGTTTTAGTACCAAATCATAACTCAGAATAATATCACTATAGTTATAAGATTCATTGCTGCAAAGAATGCAATGAAACTCTCTAAGGGAACACAGAACATTACAAACTTTAAACTAGAACACAGTAAATCGCTCATGCACATACTGTCCTAACACCACTTAAGCAACAACTTTTATGTTTTACACGTACTCCAACAGATTAGTGATACAAGTAACATCGTCAGTAATATCGTAGCTCAATGAAAAAGAAAATGTCTGCAAGATAAATGCTGGGTAGAATCATAAACTTTAAATTAAACACAATGTTACACCATCAACAAGATCACTTTGTGTGCTGACAACAAACGGAGTAGGATTTTCATCTTTTACTGCAAAAGCATGGCTGCAATTACTAAAGTGCTTATTTGTCATTATTACTATATTTGTTTAAAATACTGAATGTGATTTAGTACTTCTTGGCAACTTTATAAAATTGGCATTCTAAGTATCACGAGTTACTTAAAAGTAATGCTTGACACTACACTTGAAGCTTATAAATTGCACTATAATCGGTAAGAGGAAACGCCTGTTTAAAACGTCAGTTTGCACCCTCAAGTGCAAACAACTTTGTGAAAGGTCACAGCACGGTCACTGAGGTAAAACTCGGATTTCAAAATTCGAGGAGCGGCGACTACCGTGTGGTCGGAACTATAGGCCTATACCTCTCATTACGTTTATACCAGCATTTGGGGGTGCGGAGCGCGCGCTCGTTTTAGCGCGATTGCAAACTGTTTCCAGTTTCGGTCTAGCTTCGCATGAGTCAGTCGATGGACACATCCCACGCTCTACAAGCCACAGGATAAACGCAAATTTCCAGCAGTTACTAGCTAGCTACACTTGTTGAGGAAAAGTCTGTTTGCGAGCCACAGACTATAATAATAGGCAAGCGAGGTAGGCCAAGAAAAACTGTCCACCCGGTCGCCAAACGGGCTAGACGATCAGTGGGCCAACAGTCAAAAACATCGCCGGATATTCCGCCGCCTGAGTTGAGGGAGAGGGCAAACAAACGTACAATTGCTACCAGCGGGGAATTGGTGGAACGAGTAACAGTGCATTGGGCCCACCCTCGACTACAGCGCCATCGAGACAGTCAGCCGATATCGGAGGAGGTACCAGGACAGAGATCATGAATGCTGGTGCAGTAGGCCCTCCCCTCAGCCCCTGTACCTTCGGGCCAGTCAGCCGACAATGGAGGAAGTGTCGGGAGAGGGTTCATAAATGCCGGAGCCGTCGCTTCAGCGTCAAGGAGATCAGTACTATCAGTCAGCGGCGGGGACAGTGCCGGAGCAATGATCATGAATGCCCAACCCATCGCCACCTTGCCCGTGAATCAACCCCCTTCTGTCGGCAGCGGAGGAAGCGCTGGAGTAGTGATCAGAGAGGTGGCGCCGAGCTGCACAGGCACTGCGTCACCTCTCTCCCCTCACTCAGATTTTTTGGGTTCCGCAGTGCCTCAAAACATTAAGGAAAATATTTGGGAAATTGTCAAGTTGGTCGTGTTGATTAACAACAGCAGGTACGGGTCAACTTTGTACAACTTAAAGTATCAGCAATAGATAGCATTGGCCAGGTTGACTTGGCAGAGCGGTCAAAACATCTATTAAAGCCAGCCGAATCAAAGCGGATGATCTGGTCCATAGAGGCCTGGACCGATGCCTTTTGGGTTTTCAGCAGCGTCTATTTACAAGCAAAGCCAGACCGTGTGCTAGCACTGCTGAAATATTGCAGAATTGTTGGATCAGCTGCAAGTAAATATGCGTGTTTTGGTTGGCGCGAGTATAATGCTGAATTCAGATCACGGATGCAGGGAGGTAAAAAATCTTGGGAGGTGGTAGACGGCGAGCTGTGTTTGCTGTGCATGGTGGGGGAGGCCAACTCACAGACACACACACAAACTCATGTACACACCCACAAACTCATAAAAAGTTGTGGGTTGGATGGCTCAGGCCCTGGGAAGAGAGGTGGAATTGCTCATCTTAAGGGGGTGGGGTCAGCATATATGAACGAGCGATCTGTCGCCGGGGGTGCTGGCTCACGCCAACATTCATGCTTTGTGGTTTTGGCCAGAGCCATTCTCTTTTCAATGGGCTCTTATATTGTTCTTGTTGATCCGGTTGCAGATAAATACAACAGTTTTCATTATTGATTCAATCTTGTTCCTAGTTTTACAGAAGGGTCATATCTGACTAAAGCAAATTGAGAAAAAATGCAATACATAGCGTGACGGTCACTAAACTGGTTTTCGGGTCTACTTGTTAATTGCATTTGTAAGTATGTAAAGTACACATAGCTTGACCTTTGTTGGGCCATGCTTGTCAGACTGACTCAAGCAAATAAATGCTTGCTGGTTGTACACAACTACTTTTTCTCCGCTGCGACTCTTTTCGAAATGGAATATGATGTATTAAAGGTAGGCTCATTGTTTGGTTTTGTCAAGGTAATGCTGATTTATAGGCAAATTTTTCAAGAAAGATACCACTCAATCAACCACTGTTTTGATTGCGTTCTGCATGTACTGAAATAGGATAAAAGAACTACTCATTATAACTTTTTAAGTATTTAAAAAATTACTCTCAATGAAAACACATCGTAAAACACTCTCCTTTTGACCGACTTAACAGAACATGTCTTCAAGAGATATACCGGTATAATAACCTGTTGATCAATTTGAAATTGACAATGAGGGGTTGTTAATAATAAGATCACTTTGTGTGCTGACAAAAAGCCTGACAAGAAGACAACCATTTGTTTTCTAAAGGAAAAGCTATTTCTTCAGTACACTGTTTAGAACTCCATGAACATGTATTTTATATTATTTTAGATTATTATTTGTGGAGAGATTCAAGTGGTTTGGTACCTTTGGCAGCTGAAATTAGGACAGATAGATAGATAGATAGACAGACAGACAGACAGCATGTAAAAGCATTACTCATGCACGCATCAACGTGTGGGCCTATATTGTGCAAGACATTATCAGACATGTCTTTCGACTGAGTGATCTTTTTGAAGGACAGTTCAAGCCTGAAGAGCATCAATCATTTTAAAACACCCAACAAGTTCCACAACTTCTGCAAGGTCGCCCTTGAACTTCCGAACACAATATCGTCACACATTTGTCACATAGTAAGGTTGAATCACCATCACAGAAAGATATCAGGCACGCAGACACGTAAAGTTCAACGAGAAATTCCTACAGTAGCTAGCATCCCATAATTTTATATTTGCCAACCAGAAGGCTTCTTCTTAAAACACCCATGCGCTGTAAGACAAGTTTAACACCAATATCATGTAACGCCGATCCTTCTTTTCAATTTTAATGCCTAAGGAATTATTTAACCCCTCTCTAACACCAAATCCACCAAAAGAATACAGATTGGTGTGAAAAATGTAACACCAATTGCAGTGTTATTGCTGAAAACACGGGAGGTTTTCATATGGAAATCATAATCTTGTTAACAGAAATGGGCGTCACTCTGCAGCTTGGGAAAGGCAGCCATATAATCGGCCAAGCATGCACAGCTGACTGATTGGAATACACCATTATGCTTCGTAGTAGATGGTGAATGGCAACATTTTTGGCGTTAAGAAATCCATTTTCATAAATGTAATGATGATGGGGGGGTTGACGGGTCTTGTCCTACCAGTGTTCCTGAGGGGGGACGCCTTGAATGATGGCACGAATACTCCAACTTTGGCTAGTATGCTCGTTTATTCCTCTCCATTAGCCAAGTTGAAAAGGAATAAGAGAAAAACCGTAGAATGCAACAGAAAGGCACTAAAGCCAGTTATTCCCTGTTGCTTGTTTAAACAAAATAAATTGCAATGTGAACTTTAGAATAATTATAAACAGTCTTAATTGTGTGATACTGCAGCGAAAACTCATCCAGCACCAATTTCAATCTTTAACGGTGGAAACTACGTGTAGCCTAATCCAAGTACGTCTCAGATATGTCAGGGTCTCATTAAAATCCCGTGAATCCATGTAATGAGATCATACGGTATTACGTAAAATAATAAATTCTACGGTAAAGAGCTATGAGAGCTACAAATTACAGTAAAGACCAGCAGTGAAACTGACCGTGCCCGCCTCACCCACCATATCGACCGCCGTTGCCGCCGGGAGTTTGAGAAGTGCAAGGCCCGCCAACTCGCCAAGTTCCAAGACCTAACTGAGGAGAGTTCGGCCCATCGCACCACCCAACGCCCAATCGAATCTGCCGTTGACACATCGAAGTGGGTCGTCAACCTCTCCGCGAGGACCCTCACCACCGTCGAGACATCTCTTCTAGGGAAAGACCTCAACTTCGCCGTCACCCCCGACCACGTACCGGCAACGGAGATCGTGGCCAGTGTGGAAACAACGTTGAAGAGGCTTGACCCGGAAACAGCTGATCTGGTACGCAGAGAAATCAACGCCACGTTACGGAGGGCACGCCCGCCCAGGAGCAACATCAACCGGGAGCAACGCAGCGCCCTGAAGGCTCTACGGCAGGATCGTTCCATCGTGATCCTTCCCGCCGACAAGGGCCGTGCCAGCGTGATCCTCGACGCCCACACATACCGGGACAAGATGGATGAGCTCATCTCCACGGGCCCTTACCGGAAATTGGCTAAGGATCCCACCGACAGGCTGTGCAGGAAGATCACGGCCCAGCTTCTCGCCCTTAACAAGTCCGGAAATCTTGACGACGCCACCTACCGGAAGTTGCGTCCAACCAGCAAGCAGCCTCCCCGGATGTACGGTCTACCCAAGATCCACAAGCCGGAGACACCCTTGAGACCCATCGTTTCATGCGTGAGTTCCTTTGCGTACAACCTCTCCAAGCATCTAGCCGGGATCCTGTCACCGCTGACCGGTAATACACCAAACACCGTGCCCAACTCCACAGCTTTCGCAGAGTTCCTCCGCGGGCAGCACATCAGCAGCCATGAGGCGTTGATCTCCTTCGACGTAGTGTCTTTGTTTACCAACGTCCCCATAGATGGCGCTTGCTGTGTGGCCCGTCGCCGCCTGGAGGAAGACCCTGAGTTGCCTGACCGGACAACGCTCTCCCCTACTGAGATCGTCTCCCTGCCGGAGTTTGTCCTACGCTCCACGTATTTCCTGTACGAGGGAGCATACTACGAGCAGACAGACGGAGCAGCTATGGGTAGTCCGGTGTCAGCGGTTATTGCCAATCTGTACATGGAATCCTTCGAGGAGGAAGCCCTGCAGAGTTGCCCACCCGACTGCCGTCCTACCCTGTGGAAGCGGTACGTCGATGACACCTTTGTCATTGCACCACGAGATCAAACCAGCCGTCTCCTCAACCACCTGAACAGTCTCAAACCCAGCATCCAGTTCACCATCGTGAGTGAGCAAGACAGCAGCATTGCATTCCTGGACACCATGGTCCACAGGGAACCCGATGGCAGTCTGACCAGCACTGTGTATCGCAAGCCCACCCACACCGACCAGTACCTGGCCTTTGACTCACACCACCCAGTGTCCGTCAAGAGGGGCGTGGCCAAGTGCCTACATGACCGCGCCTCACGCCTGGTTACCAGACCACGCCACACAGCCGCCGAGAGACGCCGAGTCACCGCTGCCCTCAAGGCGAACGGGTATCCAGCGTCCTTCATCCGACAGTCATCGAGACCCAAGACCAGCATCGAAGTGGAGCGACCGGAGTACAAGGCTTTCACCGTTCTTCCCTTTGTGGACGGTATCTCCAGACGGCTGAAGAGGATCCTGGAAGACCACGGCGTCCGCACCGTGTTCCGATCACCCACCACCTTAAGGAGCCAACTCGTGCGCCCTAAGGACCCCATCCCACCCAGAAGACGCGGAGGAGTGGTCTACAAGATACCATGCGGTGACTGTGGCAAGGTGTACATCGGCGAAACTGGCAGACCAATCGGCGAGAGAATCAAGGAGCACCAACGCGACGTGAGACTCTCCCGTGTGGAGTCGTCAGCGGTAGCCGAGCACACCTGGGGAGCTGGTCACCACCCCGATTGGGACAGCGTGCAGTGCGTGGACCAAGACCAGCATTGGTACACAAGACGCGTCAAGGAGGCCATCCACATCCGCCTGAATAGACACAACATCAACAGAGACAGCGGCATCGACATCCCCGGTTTCTGGCTCCCCACCATCCGCCAACACAACCACCGGAGCACCGGAGCGCAACGGAGCCATACCAAGGACACGCCCCTTCACGCCCATGAAGTGGAGCGGGCGACGCCCGCTGAGGTCACCTGTACTGCGTCCGCAATACACGGCGGGGGACACGCGGAGGACGCGGTCCGGCGGTATATAGCAGACCCTGCAGCATCCAGACTTCAGTTGCCTGATGAAGGCTAGCAGCACTAGCAGCCGAAACGTCGCTACCAGCAACACGACACCGCGAGTCATCGATTATCTTTTTACTGTACCAGCAATACCGTTAACTTTCTTATCCAAATACACATAATGCATCCGCCGTGTGAATGGACCAGTGTCAAAGGTCTACCATAATGCAACAAACCATATATGCTTATATGTATGTACGGTACGCAGGTGTTTGCTCAGACAGACGACTAAAGCTTCCTTCCTGTACAACGTTTTGCATGAGATTTTAAGGCAAATAATAACCTTCTGCGATGAAAAATGTAATTAAAATATCCACAAAATCTTCGTTGAGTTATGTAACCAACCCCAGGACAGGTGGTCACATGAGAATATTGAAATTGTGGGTGGAATTCTCTGGAATTGTTTGGGCAAACCTAAATTTTACAAAAGTTTCCACGGCCAGCGCAGGAGATCCCCTGCGAGTCAACCAGCTTGCGATAAAGTAGTGCGCTTATAAATTATTCATGACCGGCCAAATTTACCAGTGAGCTCCTTTAATAAATAAAATTTAACTAAGAACACCAAATCCTGTTTATCTTTATATTTAATATTTGTTACCCACTTCGTTCCGTTTATAATGCGTTTCTTAAATTTCCTTAACTAAGCTGCGTTTAGTATTTCCGGTTTATTCAGTGTCACAAGAGGGCGTAAAACCTTGGTACATATATAATGAATATTCAGCATATTTCAGGACCCACCTTCCTACGTATAGTAACACAGGAAGTATGTAAATTTTTGTACTAATATGACCAAATACGTTTGACTCGGGAAAATTTTGAAAACGTGTGGAATGTTGAAATTTGCATGACATTTAGATTAGTTAGCATGATTTCTCTGCGGGGTTAAAATCGTAGAGAAGCATTGGAGAGGCAGCGGACAGATCTTGACTTAGAGAGACTCCTGATCGGTCATCGTGCGACAGCACATTTTGATTTCGTTGATGGAGCGATAGCTCTATGAGAATTTGAAAAACAGAATGAGAATTTGAGAAACAGGGATAGTTTGTGGCGATAGCCCAAGTTGTATATTTTCTTCATTGGAAAGCGTTAGCTTAACTTAAGTGCTTAAAAAGTGAAATCCACTTCTCGGAAAGCTAAATCCAGGGTTGGGAAGTTAATCTACGGAAACCGATTGTTGTTCCAAGCCATGGAGTCAGACTTTAAGACTGTTCGCTCGTCTCAAAACTGTACGTTGAGTATTTTGTTGTAGAAAGCTATTTTGTATAATTTTCAGTCATTTTGCTTTATTCATTGTATTCAAGATAAATTCGAAATGTCAAGATTACCTCTTATAAGAAATAGTCCGTCTTCGTGTGGAAATCCCGTGCATACTGCTTGAATTCATGTTTGCACAACGGCAACGCCCATGCGGCTTGCTTTATTCATAGTGACTATGGTGTACACATACATAGCCTAACCGTTGTAGATTTAATGCGACACGGTGTTGTGTAGAAAACTCATCGATTTTGAGTATTATCTTTGCATATTTTGGAGTTTTATTGTAAATACGGCAATAGCTTTATACGTTGTAATTATAAATTCCACAGGACTCCCTTTAGTGGAGTTCCAGTCATAGAATCTTCCTCTTTGGGGGAGAGGCTGCCCCGTTACCCTGAAGAGAACCAGGAGGGAACGGAGGACCTAGAAAGGGGGACTTGCGACCACATTACCTTGTCAAATCGGCGGAGATCCCCAGAGCGTTCAGCTGGTGGAGCGACGACACACTGGAGGACATGCATGAGTACCCGTGAGGGGGGATAGTAATATAATGAAGTTGTAATGATGTGATTAATGTATTTTTAGTTTGGGGTAAACTCTTGGAAAACTCACAAGCTCTATTAAGGATTTTGTGGAGATTGTAAATAATAATAAATTTCTTTTTTTACTTTTTTATTGTATAGATTACTACCAGTTCCTGAAAGTTTCTCTATTTTGTGGCTTTGTTGTCAGTGAGTGGAGATAAGGAAAAAGTGATCAATCTATATATTTTGGCCTCGGTTTGTGACATTCAGACCCCTACAAAAGCTGCAAACACCACACAACAATTGGCGCCCTTTGACGGATGTGGTATGTAAAAAACAAAACGTACTTCTCAACGATTGTCAGCCGTCCGTTGTTAGAAGCAGAACAAAAGTTCTGTTTTCAGGAAACCAACAGAATTCTGGGCTAACATATTTTACAGATTTTACCAATGGTGTAACCTAACTTAAAACTATATCAATCATTAAACTGCGATAAAAGGCCCTCAGAAAGTAATAATAGTGCTGGTGTTATCTACAAACTACTATTTAAAGTTTAATTAATCGACTTAAAAGGGTGATATGAAAAACTCAATCAAAAACACGTACATTTCCTTAAAGTGACTGCATATTTCCAAAAGTAGTAATCATACGAAGGGCGTCAGTACTTCTGCACCTAACAAACAAGCTTCTCGAGAACAGTATTGTATATGTGAAGAATGAATTGATGAGCTGTATAGTACCGTACCCCATTATCCCCACATGAACGCGACCAGAGAACTGAACTCAGGGACAGTTGGACACTCGCCTTCTAACTCATAGATTGGCCTGAGCAGCTGTTTATTGAACTTGACACAGACAAGGTTGTTCCCACCCGAAGCTGGTGACGCGGAACTGCACAAAATTTACATTGCGCACAAAGTATAGCTTTACTTAGCAATATACAGAGATTGTTCCCACCCGAAGCTTGTGACGCAGAACAGCAACTAATATCAGCAAAAGTCCCGGTACTATGGCGATCAGCAATTGTGAGCGATTGTTCCAACCCAAAGCTGATGGCGCGGAACAGGAACTCTTATCAGCAAAATGTTTATTAAGCTATCAGCACAATGTATGAAAAAGCATTTGTCAGTATTTGTTTCCGCCCAAAGCAGATGGAGCGGTAAATCATTTTGGAAAGTGCCTGTGCTGTACAAAGCCTTCGATATGCAAATTCAAACAGCAATTACAAATGGTAGAATGCAAAATTACCCAATTTTCATGACCAAATTAACAAGGATTTACTCCAGTACACAGTAACTTTTGGCCGGCCGCGATTTTTTTTCCCAAACGACATCGAAATGGAGTATACTTTGACAACATCTGATTGGCTGGCTACAACCATTACGTCACATCCAGTGCAACTTTTTTCACAGACGTCATCGCCACATTTTTCCTACAACTAACATGGAGGCGTTGACTTGTATGCATGAGGCTCAGTTCGCATCCATGCAGACGAGCAGACAATTTACAGTTGTGAATTTTTAAAATTGGGTCAGAATCTTGAGAGAGCGTCGCCTAAGGTGAGTGAATTTGTAGAAGCAATAAAAAATTTTCTTACACATACACACGCTAAATATGTATTTGCCTGCAATCGAGGACCCCCTGTCGTTCCTGTTCAAGTGTTTGTACTCTTTAACTTTTTAGGAAGAGCTCCCATATGTTTTGTGCACGATTGTCATCAGGGGACCTTTGGCAATGGAATTGTCCCCTATTGAACTACACACAATTCCTGAGCTTGATTCAATTTGAACCTTCATTAAACTTGTCAATCATATGAATTCGGTGGGTTGGTTGTATTGCTTTTAAAGAAAAATGCAACATTAATGCACATCCAAGAACAAACCTTTCAGAAAAATGAAATACCGTGGGGCCTTAATGACCAAATAGACTGGTTCCCTGACCTAACAACCCCCCCCCCATTTTTCCAATAGTGGTGGTAGGCCTGTATTAATGAATTGCTCTTTCTCTCATGTTAAGAGGGTCAAGAACCAGACTACAATAACAGCATTGTAATTTTGGTTTTTCCAGCATCTATAAAGACAAAACATCACAAGTCAGTACGTGTCACAATATTTGCTATAAAATACTATCTCCACCATTTCAGAAAATAACAATCAAAGCAAATGTTGTGTAATTAAATGTTGGATTGTTGTCCGTTTTAAAAACTTGATTTGTTTTGATTAATATTTTTTGAGATCATGTGAATTTGTTTAACTCCATTCTACAGTGCACCCTTCCAAATGGGTATGAGTATCACCTGTGTTCCTTCAAACCTTTGGAGGGAGGCTTTGAGGCAATTGTTCGGGTTGCCATACAAGATGAAAAGGGAGCAACCAAATGGCTTGCAGACTACCAAGACCACAGTCATGTAACATTGTGAGTCAAAGCAACAAAGCCAGAGAGTGGGAGAGTCAACCTCTTTAAGGTGTACTACAGGTGTCATTACAACACCTTGCCTCGATCTGAAAAGGCAAATTTGCGACTAAAATCAAAGAACACAAACTGTCCAGCCCAAGTCACCATCACTGTCAAAAGGAACCCTAGAAAACATACCCGGTAAGTCTTTCAATATTTTATTAAACCCATTTCCATTGTGCAGACTAAAGCCTTAAAGAGTCACGGAATGTACGTGCACTGTCAAAATTTGAATCATCTTCATATATCATATATTTTAGAAAGACAAGGGACAAAAATGGTTTTTAAATGAATAAATCTGAGTTTGCAACATTGTAATTGGAAGAATTTCCCAAAACAAAAATCTTTGACTTTAGCCCTAAGAAAAAAGATATAAAATGCATATCATGTTTCAACAAAGTTTGCGATATGCAAAATGGGATATTTCTTCAACCATTATGTTATAGCACAACAGTTGCTTTTGAAATCACTGGGTTGAATTTTTTTTTAACATTCGGACTAAACTCACTTAGAAGCTTCTGTTCTGGTCATCTCGTTTTTGTTTGTAACATGTCATGGTGGAAACACAGGGCCTTCAAGTTGGAGCTGGTATGAATTTATTCGGTCAATAGCCATGGGAGCATAACATGAAAGCTCTGTCCTGGTACAGACTTCAGGACATCTGTTGTCTTGTCCATGGCTAATATGAAACTTAATGCCTGGCTTACAGATTGACCACATCAGGAAATTTGGTTGTGCCTCACATTCCTGGGAAAACCACAAAGGGATTAATTACTTTCCCAGTAGCTGGTGTGTGGAAAAATATCACTAATCATTCCCATGCACATGTATATCACATTGTACACTTGACTAGGTTATTGGGAGAGCTTGTTCTGCAAAAGTCTTGGCTAGCACCAAACTAGTATTCAATACTAACAAGCCAAAATAGTTTTTGTTTTGGGAAATTCTTCCAATTACAATGTTGCAAACTCAGATTTATTCATTTAAAAACCATTTTTGTCCCTTGTCTTTCTAAAAGATATGATATATGAAGATGATTCAAATTTTGACAGTGCACGTACATTCGGTGACTCTTTAAGGCTTTAGTCTGCACAATGAAATGGGATTAATAAAATATTGAAAGACTAACCGGGTATGTTTTCCAGGGTTCCTTTTGACAGTGATGGTGACTTGGGCTGGACAGTTTGTGTTCTTTGATTTTAGTCGCAAATTTGCCTTTTCAGATCGAGGCAAGGTGTTGTGATGACACCTGTAGTACACCTTAAAGAGGTTGACTCTCCCACTCTCTGGCTTTGTTGCTTTGACTCCCAATGTTACATGACTGTGGTCTTGGTAGTCTGCAAGCCATTCGCTTGCTCCCTTTTCATCTCGTTGGCAACCCGAACAATTGCCTCAAAGCCTCCCTCCAAAGGTTTGAAGGAACACAGGTGATACTCATACCCATTTGGAAGGGTGCACTGTAGAATGGAGTTAAACAAATTTACATGATCACAAAAAATATTAATCAAAAGAAATCAAGTTTTTAAAACGGACAACAATCCAACACTTAATTACACAACATTTTCTTTGTCATTTTCTGAAATGGTGGAGAAAGTATTTCATAGCAAATATTGTGACACGTACTGACTTGTGATGTTTTGTCTTTATAGATGCTGGAAAAACCAAAATTACAATGCTGTTATTGTAGTCTGGTTCTTGACCCTCTTAACATGAGAGAGAGCAATTCATTAATACAGGCCTACCACCACTATCGGAAAAATGGGGGGGGTTGTTAGGTCAGGGAACCAGTCTATTCGGTCACTAAGGCCCCACGGTATTTCATTTTTCTGAAAGTTTTGTTCTTGGATGTGCATTAATGTTACATTTTCCTTTAAAAGCAATACAACCAACCCACCAAATTCATATGATTGACAAGTTTAATGAAGGTACAAATTGAATCAAGCTCAGGAATTGTGTGTAGTTCAGGACAGTTGTGTTTTTATTTGTGTGAGTTTGATTCTGCATTCAATAGGGAACATTTCCATTGCCAAAGGTCCCCTGATGACAATCGTGCACAAAACATATGGGAGCTCTTCCTAAAAAGTTAAAGAGTACAAACACTTGAACAGGAACGACAGGGGGTCCTCGATTGCAGGCAAATACATATTTAGCGTGTGTATGTGTATGAAAAATTTTGATTGCTTCTACAAAGTCACTCACCTTAGGCGACGCTCTCTCAATATTCTGACCCAATTTTAAAAATTGACAACTGTAAATTAGGAGAAAATGGTACTTTGAAGTTTGAATGTGCAGAAGCAGCGCTGCACACACGATGCATATTGCGGGTGCACATCGATATTGCGTGTGCACACATTATTAAAGGTGATTTTTTCCTCTTTTCATGTGATACCCAACGATTCAATTCAACACCCAATGCTGTTTAAATGCCGAATCTGTAAACTACAGCATGGTCACAATCATATGACTTACCGATAGTGTAGGATAGTTTTAAAAATCAGTCTGCACGGATGCGAACTGAGCCGCATGCATACAAGTCAACGCTTCCTGTTGGTTGTAAGAAAAATGTGGCGATTGTGAAAAAAAGTTGTACTGGATGTGACGTAATGGTTGCGGCCAGCCAATCAGATGCAGTCAAAGTACACACCATTGCATTGGTGTTCGGGGAAAAAAATTCGCGGCCGGCCCAAAAGTTATTGTGTACTGGAGTAAATCCTTGTTAATTTGGTCATGAAAATTGGGTAATTTTGCATTCTACCATTTGTAATTGCTGTTTGAATTTGCATATCGAAGGCTTCGTACAGCGCAGGCACTTTCCAAAATGATTTACCGCTCCATCTGCTTTGGGCGGAAACAAATACTGACAAATGCTTTTTCATACATTTTGCTGATAGCTTAATAAACATTTTGCTGATAAGAGTTCCTGTTCCGCGCCATCAGCTTTGGGTTGGAACAATCGCTCACAATTGCTGATCGCCATAGTACCGGGACTTTTGCTGATATTAGTTGCTGTTCTGCGTCACCAGCTTCGGGTGGGAACAATCTCTGTATATTGCTAAGTAAAGCTATACTTTGTGCGCAATGTAAATTTTGTGCAGTTCCGCGTCACCAGCTTCGGGTGGGAACAACCTTGTCTGTGTCAAGTTCAATAAACAGCTGCTCAGGCCAATCTATGAGTTAGAAGGCGAGTGTCCAACTATCCCTGAGTTCAGTTCTCTGGTCGCGTTCATGTGGGGATAATGGGGTACGGTACTATACAGCTCATCAATTCATTCTTCACATAGACAATACTGTTCTCGAGAAGCTTGTTTGTTAGGTGCAGAAGTACTGACGCCCTTCGTATGATTACTACTTTTGGAAATATGCAGTCACTTTAAGGAAATGTACGTGTTTTTGATTGAGTTTTTCATATCACCCTTTTAAGTCGATTAATTAAACTTTAAATAGTAGTTTGTAGATAACACCAGCATTATTATTACTTTCTGAGGGCCTTTTATCGCAGTTTAATGATTGATATTGTTTTAAGTTAGGTTACACCATTGGTAAAATCTGTAGAATATGTTAGCCCAGAATTCTGTTGGTTTCCTGAAAACAGAACTTTTGTTCTGCTTCTAACAACGGACGACTGACTATCGTTGAGAAGTACGTTTTGTTTTTTACATACCACATCTGTTAACGGGCGTCAATTGTAAATTTGTGGTGTATGCACCTTTTGTAGGTCTGTAGTCTGAATAAACCAGAAATACTAAACGCAGCTTAGTTGAGAAAATTTACCAAACGCATTATAAACGGAAAAAGTGGGTAACAAATATTAAATGTAAAGATAAAGAGGATTTTTTGTTCTTAGTTAAATTTTATTTATTAAAGGAGCTCATTGGTAAATTTGGCCGGTCATGAATAATTTATAAGCGCACTACTTTATTGCAAGCTGGTTGGCTCGCAGGGGATGTCCTGCGCTGGCTGTGGAAACTTTTGTACAATTTAGGTTTGCCCAAACAATTCCAGAGAATTCCAGCCACAATTTCAATATTCTCATGTGACCACCTGTCCTGGGGTTGGTTACACAATTCAACGAAGATTTTGTGGATATTGTAGTTATTTTGTCATCGTAGAAGGTTATTATTTGCCTTAAAATCTCATGCAAAACGTTGTACAGGAAGGAAGCTTTAGTCGTCTGTCTGAGCAAACACTTACATACCGTACATACATATATGCATATATGGTTTGTTGCATTATGGTAGACCTTTGCACCGGTCAATTCACACGGCGGATGCATTATGTGTATTTGGATAAGAAAGTTAACGGCATTGCTTATCTTTACTCCAATTTGTAGCTCTCATAGCTCTTTCCCGTAGAATTTATTATTTTACGTAATACCATATGCTCTCATTACATGGATTCACGGGAGTTTAATGAGACCCTGACATATCTGAGACGTACTTGATCCACCCGTAAATATGTGACTTAACTTCAAGATGCTCTTAACACTCGTTTTAACTATATTTAAATTAAGGAAAAGGTCATTTCCTGAAAACAACAACTCACGGCGCAAGTGCCGACGGTACCGAGTGCTACTTCGTGAAAATGAAAATATCATCTTTCTGTAAAATCCGCGTTGAAGAGGCGCACACATCTACTGATGGGTACTATGTCGAGGTGTTGATGACGATGTATTCCCTTAATAAAAGCCAATTCCACAGACTTGGGTTGAGGAATGACCGAGTCTCCAGCACCTCAATCAAGTCATCCTACCACAGGAATAACTAGGCCTACTGATACGCCAGGATGGCCTTGCTCTTAAAAGAACTATATGATTGGGACAACTCTAAAAAGAGGCGGAAAAGCAATAATCTCTTCAAACCGACAGAGGTGGCAATAACGACATGACACCCAACTGTAAACATACTATCGTACGCATTCATCCTGTCAGCTTAACAATCTCTCCCTTACGGCGTTGTTCGCCACAAATTCAATAGCCCTAGTACTATTGATGCGTGCGTGAGTTACACTGGGGGAATAGCCCGTTTCAAAATACCTGTTTATTCAGCGGGCGATTGATTTCCAACATTTTTTCTTAAACTTTACTTTCACTTTCCCGAACACCCCTTCCATGTTATGGTATATTCCTTTTCAAAGCTGTCCAATAGAATCTCCTTCAATGAACGTGGCGCGCTCGTACCGCCTTGCGTGAACACAGACTCCTGACCAATCAGACTCGATTAAACTGTCTAGCATCCGTGTGCCAGGACGTGATTACGCAGAGGGCATTATCACATCTCAGCTAATAATATCAAATGTTAATTAATACACGGTCAAGTTGCATATTGTTAAATAGGGAGATTGTCTGAGGTATTTATGAAAGTAGAATAAAGCCTTTTTTCATCGACGTAAAGAGCAGCAAAGCATCGTTTTCGGTGATACGCCACTTACGAACACAAGGACAGCGTCAGTTGGTTCAACTTTGCTAGTCATCCGCGTTGACTACGTTAATTACGTCATTCAGCGTCTCTTTCATGATTATTTATTAATCTTCCACGATTACTATTCTTCGCCATCTTGCGTGCCGTAAGCGTTTGCTACGGTTATGTGGAAACCAGGCTCCAATCTCCTAGAAGGTTTATAGCAATGGTTACAAACTACTACTGCCTTGTGGATACGCAGATATCCACGCCCATATATTTATGATATTATCAGTGTATACAGCGACCATTCCCATTGCATCCTGTTCGAAAACTGTGAAAAGACTTTGATCATCAGAAGTAATAGGGTTATTATCATTGCATGCTTCAACCGCAAGTTCAATATATCATGAGGCATTTTTCACACAACCCACATAACATCAGGTGGATTATTTACACCCGTTTGAAAACCAGCAGATAAAATTCGTACTTATTTCTAAATATTACCTACATTGCACCTTTGGAATACTGAGCTGCAGTAATTATTATTGGATAGTCCCCACGGAAAACCTAAACATCGACCATCAAATTCTATCGCCGTCTGCTGTTACAATTAAACTGATTGTGGGATGTAGAAACGTATGGTTAGTGGATTGTAAAACGGATGAAAAGATGATTACTCTTACCACCATATTCCGTTCAGGAAAACCGCGAAAACGTTAGGTTCCTGTAAATGGCGAGACAACGTATTCCTTTTTTGGTGGCAAACAAATCTAAGCACAAATAACCAGAGCTGCTGCTACTTATTTGGGATGTTTGGGAGAAAATATAATTTTAAATTGTAATGAAGTAAATGAATGCCATTTTCTGCTTATGGGCTTTAAAAATTTGATAAGGTTTGTTTTGTTTTGGTGTTTTTTTGGGGGGACATTGTTTTTGTAATCTTCCGAAAGCGAAACGATTACACAACAATAATTAATGGTAATGCGATTCTAGAATGATGGGTTCCCCTAATGTTTTCTTTCTACCATTATCTCTGAAAAAGAAACTAATAATGTTACATCTTAGCAAAATCCCCTTTTCAACTTCCAATGAACACTGATAACCATTTTTCAGAAGCTGATACACGGTTTTCCTCTTCAGTCTCATGTTTGCATCCTTTCGTTACAAGAAACCACGGACGAGGTTCGATTTCAAATCTGTTATCTGTGAAACAGTGTCACAAAACAGAGGCTATCCAAGGCGCGATTGCATCTGAGAACTCGCAATTCATTTATATAGTCAGAGAACAATTTGCCTGTACTGATCCTCTATGTGATCAATCCAGACACTCTCAATAATGTTCAGAGAGTAATTTGCACAGCAGATGTTTTGATATTTTTAATCGTCTTAGAACCCACTGATCTCAATATAGAGCTCTCTTTTGCAACACCTTCATGGTCAAATTTTGCCAGCAAAGCCAGCAGGTGGCTCAACTATGATTAACATGCAGTGAAAAGAGTGAAAAATTCCTTACTGAATATAAATTTAAAACCCAAGTCCACACGAATGGGCCTGTAAGGGCCATCATACAACAGCCAACTAAGAAGACTAAGATATTCGGATCTCCCGCTGAGTATCCTTTCTCAGCATTATCAACCTCGTTTCCAGGAATCAACAGGTGTCCCCACAGCTACCTGCCTATGTTTCTTCCTGCGGACAAAGTTCGAACGCAGAGACGTTTCTAGCTTTTGGTGTGGGGATTGGGGCAAATTCAAAAGTAGATGCAGCTTCATGCTCATTAAAATGACGTCGGGAGCAAAAAAATAAAGAGCCTTACTCGCAATCCAGACATCTTTGATTTTATTTGCTGATGTTGTTTTCTCAGGACTTAGATAAATGTACTATTACGTTTTCCTACTTAATGTAGTACATATCTGGCAATTGCAATTAAAGAAACCAGGGCATTGGCTGTTATTTTTATTTAGTGAACGCTACAAGGAGGCCCAGTCGCGATTTTTTTCCCAAACGACATTGCAATGGAGTGGTCCCGGTGGCACCGGATACACACAGGTATTTGGGAACTGTGACTATAGGAATAAGAGCGAGGTAGCAACTTGTCCCTGTAACAAGTATCCCAACCTTTCCTCATTCGATATATCTAGAGAGAGTTGAGCAGTAAAATGATATGTCAATATTTTCTCTTACCCCATGGCTTACCGTGGTGGATAAATGAATGCAAGATTTGTCGTGTGGCGAACGGGAAACTTTGAAGGAACAGGGAAATTAAAATTTGTCCAAAACTCATTTTATTCCATAATTCCAATTGAGATGTGAATTAAAAGCAAAACTGATTGATGTGTTGAGTTAGTTGTGTTTGCCATCCCAAAATTGAAGCCCTCTTTCCAGTTTTTACCATTGAAATTCCGTGACGTAGGAGGCAAACTTTGCGAACCGATTTGATATTATGGATCCCAGAAAGGCCGTCAGGGTGCGACACAATCTGTACCATACGGAGCTAGCTGCACACTTTCCTGCTGGGCTAGTGCAACATGGACGACGGTGTAAAATGCTTTGCCTACGTGTTCCTGAATTACTTGATTGAATTTCGCTAGCCCTCATTGACAAGTTAGGACGAACAAAGGCAGAAACCTATCTGCATCTGAGAACCCATCTAACGACAAGATCGCACGACTTTTTGCAATCATACCCATGTATTAGCACACAGCTTTTCCCAGCTTATACCCCACGCGGCGTGGCAAGCTTGTGTTTTGGTGTACGTCACACCACTCACAAAGATTTTGAGTAATAAAAGTGAAATTCCACAGAGGAAGTGGGTTGTCGAAACATTCATTCTACCATTTATCCCGGAAACCCATCACATCGTATTCCCTTGATAACACTTTATTTTCATAAACAAAATAACGGAATAAAATCCTAATTGTATTTCCTTTATCTAGATTGAAAAATTCTATATATTCTTGAATTCTAAAATTTGCAATGACATTCCAGGCGTGATTCTCGTGGGTGGGGGCTGTACCCACCTACCTTTGTAATTATATCTCCGTTCAAGCCCAACACCCCTAAAATGGTATCTAAATTTACTTAGTTTATAATAGAACTGACATTTATCATTAGATTGAAACAACCAATCAAATGTTCATTGCTTATCATTCAGTCAGCAAAAGCCCCTGGGGAAGGGGACAATGCCCCAAAGAGGCTATAATTACTTTGATTTTCAATGTCTTTGTGCAAGTTCATTTCCCTTTCTTCCCAAAGTCTGTGAAAAGCCACACCACTCAGAGAGACCTTTTAAAATACACAAGAATGTCCCAGTTCCCCTTTCCGTAAGAATATTCTTCCATGTTTTAGATCCGCGTTTACCTCAGCAGGCTGGCCACATGGCTAACCATGCACCCTATCAGACGTCAATAGCGCAGTGGCGTAGCTAGGAGTTTACCAGTTGGGGGCACAAAGGCGGGCACCAGCATTTTATGGGGAGCACTAGCTTTCAGTGGTGCGTTTGTTTTTGTTTGTGGATTATTTTATGTTTTGGTTTGTTATGGTTTGTTTATTTAGTAGGCTGCAAATGGGAGCACTGCAAATTTGTGGGGGTGGTACACCGTTGCAATACATTAAGGGCTGCAGAATGCTGGCAGAAGTCAGTGAAATGACCAGAATATTGTCCTCCCTTTGTAGTGTCCACATACACAATATAGGATTAAGTGTTCGGTAGGCCTCGGCTTAATTGCATATTTACTCTATTAACACAACACTTATGTGTGTTGCGTTCGGCCGTCGAAATCGCCCCGGGAGCGATGAATTTGACGGATACGCAACGTTCGACATGAGTACTGACGCACATATGGAAATGCGCCTTTAAGCATCAGTGCATCAATACGCAGCACTGGCCCTTATACGGGATATTAGATCCTCTACGGCTTGTAGGCACAGTACCTCTTACACTTTTTAAAAAATCTGACCCTGACCATGACTAGTAACGAGGTTGATAGTGGAAAAACAACTGCATTGCAAAAACTCTGGTGTGAAAATCAATACTTTTTGGTGTTATCAGATGATCACACCATAGGGTGTTACTTTAACATTACCGGTGTTACTTTGCACCAAAACTGTAACTACAGGACTGAGCGTGGATGATTGACAATTAAGACGAGTGAAAATCTGGTGTGAGTTTTGGGTTAGTTCGTTTTCTTGCTATTTTCAGAAGAACCTTGCAGTTCCACTCGAAGAAAATAAACATAGGAGGTGTAAAATGAACTTGATTTCTTCTTGTATTTCCCATTAATGCCCAACGTATTTCAATCAACCAAACCGTTGTGAAGTTCAAAATTGTGGCTGTGGCTGTGGAAGTATCAAGGCGGAATGGAGACTATTTGTGTGTAATAAAAAAAAATCGTGTCCCCACTGCCTCGGAAATTCCCCACAAGTGACTTTTAATGTCGCTGATGGCACTTTGCTATATAACGAGATACACCTGACATCCGAAACAACAGGAATTTTGAAAGAAACGTCGTGTTTTTACATTGTTTGACTGTATTTCCATGGACACTGCGTTGGGGGGAAACGGCCGTATACTCCAGGTCAGAATCCTAATAATTTGACATGTTTTTTAACAGTATTTTCCTCATTGTC